>NW_027070299.1:176528-227321 GCF_002906115.3 Quercus suber
TTTTATCTGTTTCAAGGCACAGCAGAGCTATGTTAGGGACTCAAAAACAGTATCACAAAAGAAACCGAAAACGATTAAAATACAAGGACTCTAAGCCTATGGTTAGTGTGCCTAAATCTAACATGGCCCACCTGGCTTTCCACGCTTAGTCGGGCAGTGATGGCCGTCATGCCATGCACCCGAGACGATCACATAGTCGTCTTTCATCCCTTTGTTGGATTTGGGGAGGCAAGAAATGAGCCTGACCACGTCCGACCGGGATTTTAAGTAGTACCCCGCGTCTTGCTGGCTGTGGCATTCGTACAGATGCACTACATCGAGCCAGGTGAGGCCCAATCCTAGGTGGAGGTTAAGGTGTTCAATGGCCCCTAGAATCCTAAACATGTTGGGCGCGCACTGCCAGGGAGTGATCCTATGGTTTCGGAGATAGCTAGTAGTAATGGGACCCATGGGGATGGTCATCCCCCCTTCTTTGAAGGCGATAAGAGGAATAACTACTTCTCCCGTCTCCCGGTCCGTTAGAATTTTTTCTGGGGGGCAGTACCTCACACCCACGTTGGGGGGAATGTGGTACGTGGACCTAAATGCTTCTAAACGCTCAGGGGTATCCACCATGTATTCGAGTTTTCCCATGATGCTCAGTTGACACTGATGGCCGAAGAGAAAATTAAAAGATTTGGTGAACGATGACTCACCGGGATTAAATCGGAGAGAGGATTTCAGGCTTGTGGGAAGGTTTTTGATGGCTCTCAGGAAGCCTGAAAGCAGCGATTGGGAGTTTTGGACGGAGCGGTGCGTCTGTTCTCTCTGGAGCGTCTGAAGATTCGCGAAGTGAAGAAGAAATAATGTCCTCTGAAGCTTTATACGGGGTCAAACGAGGGGTCAGGGGCACTCCCGCCCAAATTTCGAAGAACAACCTCAGCCGTTGGATCATTTAATCACCGTTGGATAGGAAGGGCGAAGCGTCACCTGGTGCAATTAATGAGGCGCCTGGGGAATAAGGAAGCCGCAGCGACATTAATGAAGCAGCAGTGCCTATACTTATACACGTGTCAATTCAAGTTTGCCTGTTTACAAGCTTTTGCCCCAGGGGAAGTCAAAATCCTACTTTTTCTCTTCGGATGCGTACGAAAAACTACAATTTTGAGGGGCTAATGTGGGGGGAGAAAAACCCAGCCCAGCTTATTCGGCCCAAGGCCCTAAAAGAGGAACATTCTTCATCCGAGGAGATGAAGCCTTCAGTCGGAAGCCCACGCCAATGGGGGATGCCTGGAGACGAACACGTATACCATCCGAGGAGATGCTCATACGTCCGAGCAGTCATGAGTCCTCGGATCCGAAGAGGTTTGATCAAACGCGAGTATGGGAGGTTCAAGTGATCTATTTGACAAGTGTAAGGAGGGAGAGGAACCTCGAACACACATGAAGATAACAGCAACAGGGGAATATCAAGGAGGCGTACTTCAACCACCACATTTAATGCCCTGTACCTACCTTTCTGGCCGCATTTATGTGGACAGGACACCTGAACGGTGCTTTCTCAGCTACCGCCACTCACATAAGGCTAAAGGTGGGATGATGGGACATGTACTCGAGTGGATGCCTGGATGATGAACAAGTGGACGGAGGAGATGTAAGAAGGTAATGCTATATAAGGGAAGGGTACCTCTGATGGAAGGGGATCGAAAAACAGGAGAGAGAAAGGGTACCTTAGATGGTTGTAGCTCCAGCAATTGTAACCCTTGATTATCAATGAACAACTTCTCTTCGGACAGAGTACTCATATTAGTCCGAGAGCACATTAATTCAACTTCTCTCATTGGTGTTGCTGTTTAATACTGTCATTTTCATTATTTGCCTAGCCCTTTCGCCCACTCTCTACAAAATTTATTGTTTTGGGCTCAGAGGGTTCCAAATTCATACCTCCTTGGGCTTGGGCCGCAAAAACTGACCCTACAAGTAGTATTAAATTTAGGTAAGAATTTTAATACATGACTAATTACGTTTTCTTTTAAAAAATAATAATTTGATTAATTATTTATATTTTTATAATAAAAATTGTGTTTAATTTTAAATGTATCTATACGTATGCATTGATGCATGTGTTACATGCTATTTTTTTGGTAATAATTTGACTAATTATTTATATTTTTATAATAAAAATTTTGTTTAATTTTAAATGGATCTATGCGTTTGCATGAGTTACATGCTAATTACTGTAATGTCAAAGTTATGAGTGTGCATATAATTTAATTTAATATTTAATTACTCTAAAAATGGCAAGAGAAACAAAATAGATTAGAGAAATCAAGATCCAAGCTCATTGTGTTATCATTGTTAATTATATACGTTTTCAAGAATATTTGCAATGATTTGTACAATGGTATTTAACTTTCACTATCATCACTTCCTAAAACTAGGAGTAGAACCCAATGCAACAACTACCCAAAAAAATAACCAAGAATCAAAATATAGAATCAACAAATTATTACAGAGTTCGAAATTTTCCTAAGTACTTAAACCAGTTACTAAAGTTTGGTATTTACTTGACATGCTATTGTTAATCAACAAATAGCATTTGACAGATCAAAAACAAAATTAACACGTAATATTCATCCCCTTCAAATAGGTTTTTGTCCTAGGGCGAAATTGGGGAATTGCTGTTGCATGTGCGTCTAATATTTCCAAGTTTTTTTTTTTTTCCTTAAATGAGATTTTTTCAAGCTGTTTATCACATATTGGACCACTAACTGCAATTAAAGAGGTCGTATAATAGACTAGTGCGATCATGAAAGTGGTGGTGAGCCTTTAGGCTCTAAAAAAGATGTATTCTGCCCAGGAGGGGTGGCCTAGCGGTAAGGATCCCACGTGCATACGCAATGATCTCTCATTCGAATCCTGGCGAGTACTCAGAATGGGAGGTGGGAGCACTCATGTGTTACGCCTTACTGTTAGCTCTCTTGGGGTGTTAGGGTGAGGTCTGTGATACCCCAGTCACAGTAGCTATGATTCAATCCAACATTTTCTAATGAGGGTGCCCCTATGGTCATGCCCAAGGAGGTGAGTCACACATGGTTGCCCCTGCCCCCCCTTTTTGTTCATCAAAAAAAAAAAAAAAAAAAGATGTATTCAATTCAATTTAATGCGATGTTGCAAAAAGATGATGGGGGAAGGAAAAAGGAGAGAATTATGATTTTTCATTGATTGAATGGGGTGAAAAGTGGGAGGAAAGAAAATTGTGTAAGTAATTAGTGAGAAAATAATCATGAGCAATGAAATTAGAAAATTACTCTTATTATTTCAAACTATAATCATGACACAATAATTTCAAACCATAATCATGACACAATACTAAATTTATTTTATTCTTCCATTTTTCCATTATTCTCACTAAACACACGAGGGAAAATAAATATATTTTCTTTTTATATTTCTATAATAATAGTTGTGACTCGTGAGACTAAAAAGATTTGATGTGGTGGAGACCGTGGAGTTCATATGGCCCAAAAATTGTAGTTATAGTAGTGACACGCCATTTTTTCTTTTTTTTGGGTGTCGTCGCATATATTATAATTCTCTACTAGTTCTATGTTCAAGCTTGCATCGCTCACCATCATAACAATTGTTACTCTATGCTTACATTTGATGCGTATAACTTTGATATGCCAGGTTTGATACTGATTTTGATGTGTTTTGGATTAATTCGAGGAAATTTAGCCTTCTTATAATTAAGATTAGTCTAACACATTTTGGGGCTTAAGACAAGTATTCTCAATGTATCTGAGCATTAGTTAATCCCACATACTGAACATTTATATATAGCATAAGCCAAAGTAAGAGTTTGGTAAAAGCAACTGTAATGGTTTTGTATTGTTAACTCATTCTTTGACCAATACTTGCAGAAAATAGTTTGCCAAAGTCTATTCTATGATTTTCTTGTTATAGATATTAGTGGTAGTAAATGCCCTTTATATGATTTTATGTTAACGAAAATCATAAAACATTAATTTTACAAAACCATTCTCATCGCCCGTGACCGCTCTCTTGCAAAGGTCTTAAACCTGCCAGCAACCAAGAAAGCATGAAGACAACCCACAATCAAAATACAATAAAAAACATAAAACCCAATTAATTCCTTTCAAATCACCAAAACTTGCCCACTCATATCAAAAACTGAAGGAATCATCCCAAAATCTAACTCTAATTCTTTATCATCATTACTTCTTATTCTTCTATAAGTCAATGTTTTGTAATTTTTTTAATATGAAGAATTATTAATTTCTTTCAATATCTCAACGGCGGTTCTCGTTGAACACATCTTTGTAAAACCATCAATTTGGTATTTGTGTTTTTAACAACTTTAGCCTTAATTGAATTGATTTATACTAATATCATGATAATCATGCCAAAATCATGAAAATCATGTTATTGGCATGTTAAATGTCTTTTTTATGCAAAATATGGCCATTGTGATGATTTTTCATATGCATAGGCTATTTTAAATGTAAATTAATTTTTTAAAAATTCGTTAATTTTAAACAGTGTCATTTCTATCAAATATCTCAATTTCAACTTGAACTATATTCTTTCCTAAAAAAAAACCTTGAAATATATTCATTTCAAATCTCACTTAAATTCGCAATATGCAATAATAAGGCTTGTGAGGGGTCCGAGGATCGAGGAGGAATGGATTAGTGATGAGATTGCTTAATCCACACCTGAGGAGACAAATGCACTCTGAAGATTTCATCCACCTGAGGATGGAAGCATAGTCAAAACCAATTGGTGTCTTGTGATGTTCTAGGGTAAGGAGAAGGAGTAGTGACAAAGGCAAGGAAGAGAGGAGGAAGTTTCCTGGATGGAACACTTTCCTCCTCCGCATTGAATGCCCTGCATCAACCTTATCAGTTGCATTAATGAGGAAATGACCCCTGAACAGTAAATTCACAGCTAATAGCCACTTCCACCACATTTAGCAGAGTTTTGATAGAACAATTATCCTTAGGAACACCTGAAGGCATACAGATGGAGTGCTAGGATGCAAAGAAGAGGGATATAAAAGGAGGGGAGTCTCCTAGAAAAGGGGGAGGGACATTCTTATATATGAAATAGAAAAAAGAGAAAGTGAATAGTGAATAGTGCTTTATCTGGTATAAACTCAAACATTATATATAAGAAACTAATCCTCGGACCTGCCCGAGGAGAGCGTTTTTTCTCATTGTCTACTTATGTTATTCCTTTCTGTTATCCTAGGCTCTTCGATCTTAGACTTGAACCTAGTTTAGAATTGCACTTGGAATATTTTCCCACTCTCTAAAGAAATTCTATTGTTTGGGCTTAGTTTGAAGGGCAATGTACCACTGTTCTTAGTGGGCTTGGGCCTTTATTTTATGAGTACTTACAAGGCCCAATCTAGGACTAGTGCAACACATTTTAGAGTATAAGGCGACAGTTTTTAATGGGAATTCTTTTATTTTAAATATTAATTAAATAATATTTATGCTTTGATTTTTTTTCAATTAAAATTCTATCTTTCTTACCTTATGAGATACAAAATTACTACTAATTATGTTTTTTTTCAACTTCCGGAAAGATCTCCTTTTCAATTGGCAATAATTCTTGTGACATATTCTATCTTAAATATGATTTATCAATTTTAATTTTGGATAGCTATACAGCACATACGCAAATGTAATATGTATGGTTAGTTAATATTTTATAAGCGACACATGCATTAGAAAATTAATCTAGCATTTTGACATAACTTAATATGTTAATTGGATTATTTTCTTTTATTTATAAAACCTATTTTAAAACTTTTAATTCTTAAAATAAATATGAATAAACTATATAAAAAATTATTATGTTGGAGATGGTCATTGTGGATTTCAATAACAACTTTATCTAGAAAACTATTAATTCTAATTTTAATTTTGCTAGAGAGAGAAAATATAGTAAAATTTTTACTCTTTTTTTTTTTTGAGAAATAATTACAACATGTTGCTAATCTCGCAGCTCGAATCCTTTCCTCCCTCGACCCCTAAGCACTTTGTGCATGGGAATGTGCCAATTCAGCTACAAAGCCTTTGGCACAAACATAGTAAAACATATTAATAGAATGCATAACATTCGAAAAGAATATAATTTTTTTTTAAGTTATTAATTACATTTTTGGGCCTTAATTAAAAATTTTAGGACAAAGACATTTTATTAGCCAATAGAAGTGGGTTTAAAAAAAATAAATAAATGAGACTTTACTTTATTATTATTATTATAGCTAACCCATTTCCATTTGGGGCTTAACCATTACCCAAATGGCTTAATAGTTGAGCCACCCCAGCTTATAATAACACTTCAATTTGGAGTAAAACTTTAATGTGTTTATTGAAGAAGTGTATTTGCCATGGATTATACAAGAGAAATATTATGTCCACAATATTTTCACAGCACTTTTACAACAAATTATAAATGGCAGATTGTTACAAGTTATTATTAGTGGGTAAAAAAGTAATTTCAATAGTAAATTTAAATTAAAATCAATAACAATTTATCAATTATGATTTATTGTAAAAATATTGTATACTTATCATTGTACAATGATACCTAATATTTATGTGCTTTATGTGCTGAAAAATAGGACTCACTATCATCACTTCCTAACCACCGAACCCACCCAAAAAAAAAAAAAAAAACCACAGGAACCCAATACAGAACGACCAAAAAAGTAGGAAACAATAGGGAATTAAACCTGTTGCAAACTCGTGAGTCTTGACACTTTAACTAGACATATCACATGTTAACGCTTGACACTTGACACCACATATTTTGCTAATAAAATGCATGGCAGATGGTACGAAGGGAGAGGCCACCTACTAGTGATGTTTATACTTTTCCTCTCTCTTTTTCAGGAATACGTTTCCAATAGAACGTCCTAGTGTAGGTATACAGTTTGCAAAAGACTTACTTATCCATGACTTTATTCTTGAGAACGACTCATTGAACTTGATCAATGCTTTGTAGGAAATTGCCCCTCCCCTGCATCTGTTGCTGCTATAGTGTATGGTGTCGTATCTTCCCTTCATGATTTTCGGAGCATGGAGTTGTCTCATGTCCCTAGGCATGGCAATAGGCCAGCCCATATTCTAGCAAAGCATGCTTTAGGCATTGCTGATTTTTCTGCTTGGATAGAGGAGAACCCTTGTTTCATTAAACAAGCTATTTTATATGATGTATTTTTAGCCTTTCATGAGCAATATTAATTTATACAGTCTTCCCAATCAAAAAAAAAAAAAATTAGAATGTCCTAGTGTGATAAACTGGATTGAGATCTGGGACTATTGTACCATGCAATCACATTTTTCATGGTTAAAATCGAAAGTTAAAAAATTTACTTTTAATTTCAATTTTTAGATCAAAATTTTTAACTTTTTTACGATTTTACCTTCTCAACTTTGTCTTTCTCATCCAATTCCGCTTTAATTAATGTCACAATTCACAAATCTTGCTTTTATTTTAAGGCACACTTTCTATCATTTGATAGAGGATTTTTCTAGTGTTCCACACACACACACACACACACACACAAAACTCCTTCATCAAACATCAATAAGATCAAAGTTAGAAGATCTCTCTCTTGAAATAGAATAAAATTTCTTTGAAGATTAAAATGTGCATTATATTAAAAACACATCACAGCGAACAAATACTCCCTTAATGTGAATGGTTCACTGTGTATTTCTTTTCTAGAACCAACTTTGAATGACACTAACGCGTGAAAAGCACAAAAGTTTTAAAAATGAGAGGACCAAGACAATCTAAGAAAAGAGTCATCTCATCTGGCCATATAGCTTTACACGGTAAACACACATGCACTTTGGAAAAAATCGAATGAATGTGAAGTGAACCCCGCTGAAAAAAGGTTTACCGTGTGCACTTAATTTGTTCCTTGATGCTTTCTAATCTCTATGATTTCACAGCACGGTTTAATTTGACAAGAGGAACTTTTATGTGGAGGATGTCTTTGCTTTCTGGTTTCATTAGTGGTCAGCATATGCTCCTTTTATTTTTATAATCAATTTTTTGGTGAATTATTTGATTTAATATTCCAAATAAGTTCAGAATATGCTTCTTCCATTTAAGATTTTGTGGCTAAAATTGATTAGCCACACACTCACACCTACTACGAATATAGGATTTGGTAGTCACTTACCCTGGTAGCCACTGGCCACAACATTAATTCATTATATATGTATTCTTTACATGAATCAATTTAAGAAGGAAGTTAGAATTATAGAACATTAGGATGAAAAAGGAGGAGAATAGTTTGTCAAAGGAAAAATTCGAGAAAGCTTTTGAGTGAGGCCCAGGTCAAAATTGGCATGCGGAAGTCCATTTTAAAAGAGTATAAATAAATAATATAATGTTGACTGATGCTAACTCAATCAAGTGGAATCACTTAACTCAATTGATCATAAACAGAAATAATAAAAGGTGGAATATGGTTCCATTCCATTCGAGTGAAATGGAGGGAGTCTAAGCCTCGCTCTGTCAGGAACAAAATCCTTGAGCCCAATTTCCTGCCGCAGTTTTACCTTCCCCTAGTATTGTGTCTTGTGTGCGCCCGCGCGTGTTGAATGAGATATTTTAGTGATGCAAAAGAGGATTAGGGCCCGGGGCCATCTACCATCTCAGCTGAAAAAACATGTCCAGGAAGATTGGAGATGAGAAGGGGCCAATATTACAACAAAAATGAACCCTTGCAGCAATTAGCATGCTTGATAACAACAGAAAAGTTACAAGTAAAAGAACAAGAAACACGTCTTTCACGTAAGATTGAGTTTTATCATTTTATGTGCAAGACCTATAGATGAAACCTAACTTTAAGCGAGAATTAGGTATGATACATCGGGTGTATTAAATAATGAGTTATGTTAATAGGTACCCTTAGGACAATTGTTAATAAATTATTTTGAGAAAGTTTTTAGGAAAATGTTAATTGGCATTATGGGGTGCACCCAATAAAATACAGATATAAATTGATGAAGAGACTGAAAATATTACTGAAGTGACAAGTGAAACTTAAAAAGTTAGCTTCACTCTACAACCTATAAAACTGGTTAAAAATATGATATAAAGCAAAATGATTTAACATAAAGTTATTTCTTAACAGCTTCAAGTTTTTATACCACTTTTACAGGAAATTGAAAAAGTTAAAAAACATTAATTACTTCTTTTTTTTATTCCATAAAAACTTTCCTAAAATGGTTCACTAACAAATACTCTTAGAGTATTCATTAACATTTCCCTTTAAACAATTTTACATTCAGTCTTTTACAGTTTTACCCCATGCTATATTGTTGGTTCTCTATTATATTTATGTGTGAATGGATACTTAAAAAAAATTTCTTTGTTTGGACAAACTTAAAACTAGCTTAATAATTTGACTTTTCTTACCTTTTAAATTCTCATTTTTTTCGAAATATAATAGTATTTCTATTTGTCTTTTTTTTTTTTTAAGCAAAATAAACCAATAAAATTAAGTTATCCCAAGATTCCCAACATATGGTATGGGAGAAGAGCGAGTGACAAGGAGTAGTACAAAAATTAAGGTGGTTGAAAAATAAATTAGGTCAATTACTATTGTTTTTCAACTATTGCTATCCTCATCATTTCAAATATCAAAATTTTAAAGCCATAACATATACAATATTGAAACAAAGAATAAATACAATATCTATACCACAACTTGCAAGACTTAAATGTTTTCAAGGAAAGCAAGATAGTCAATATCTTATTTTCGTTGTCGATAAAATACAATATGATAGGGGTGAGCAAGTAACTAGGAGTACTACTAAGTAGGGTTGTACATCAGCCAGTGCAGCCGGTGATGGGAGGAGTTTTTGGGCCACAGCAGTGTCGTTGGAATTCCTAAAAAGATATATGTCGCTGCATGATTAGCTCAGTCTTCCAACTAGATCGATGGCGATTTCAATCGGTAGGCTGTCGAAGCTCCAATTGGTTTTCAAAAAGAAGGAAAAAACACAACTAGAGAAAAAGAAAGAGTAGACCTGGAAGTCTAAAACCAAATATTATATTCAAAAACTAATCAGATTTGAAATCTCAATGAAAGAGAAACCAAATCTTGCTCTCAAAAACCCAAACCATTATATTAATGACACACCTTGACACATTCAAGATGGCGGCAACCAGAGTTTATGGAGGCTAAAGATTGGAGCTTGAGGAATGAAACCAAATCTATGGCGTGGGCTAAGAGATTTGTTGCTATAGATGTGGTGCTAGCTCAAATGGTGGTGCGGTGTGGTTGTCAAAACTCTGAAATGGTTATTGGTTATTGGCCAAGGATAGAAATGAGTCAAATGACATGACAATGTTGATTGCTGGACCGTGTGTCGTCAGCAGGTTTCAGGTTTCATCGGAGCAGATTGGTTGATGAACAACTCTAGTACAAAGACTCAGGTCGTTGAAATAATTAATTAGGTCAATTATTATTATTTTCCAACTAATGCTATACTCATCATTTCACCAATCAAAATTTTAAGCCATAACATTTTTTTGAATGACATTAACAACATTAAAGTAAGAATAGATACAATACTAATTCCACAACTTGCAAGACCATCTGAAATGTTTTCTTTAAGGAAAGCAAGCAAAACAGTCAACATCTTATTTTCATTATGGAAAAAATTGTATGATGGTAACCCACACAGAGTTCTAAATCCAAATCTTATAAACATTACAAAAAGCAAGTCTTAAAAGACCGCCATATTGTCTGGCAATCAACAGATACAGGGAGTGCTATGCCAACCAGCGAGAATTAGATACCCAACCTCCACTACACTTGATTCCAGGACAGCTTTAGTAGTCTTTATTGCCAAAGTTCTTGCACCAGATCTGTGAAGGAATTGGACGAACAGGATGATGTGGCCGTTGCTGCAAGAAAATAATGTCCTCTTAGCTATATTCATCATGGTCATCACAAGCACGATGAAAAAACACATGAAATGGGGGAAAAGAGGTTTCAAATAGTTGAACTAGTCCTCTCCATCAGTTTATACAAAGTGGTTATCATATAGTATAGGGTTGCTTTCAATCAATTCCAAGAAAAAGACATCCAACTCCTATTAGAAAGAATCCTTAGAACAAACATTCATCAATACTACAGAGAGAGGTCACCAGAAATTAAATATCAACACTTATTTAAATGCAAATATGGACACTTTCTAGATTAGAAATGCAAAACAACACATAAGCTTTAGTCCCAAATTTTTTTGCAGTTGGCTATGGATTCTCAACATATTAGTCAGGGTTTTATTTCCACCATTCTATCCAATCCAAAGTCATACTCTATGATACTTTCTTAATTGACATGCCATTGTTTACTACTTCTACTAACATTATTTTGGTCTTGCTGTAACCTTTTTTCATTCCCTCAACTTGAATCAATTCACTCATTCCCACAACCGCATTAATTGTTCTCCTTTGAACACAATTAAACTTTCTTAAACGACTCTCCCTCATCTTTTGATCAATAGGGGCTGCCCCTACCTTTTGAGCAAAATTCCCTATTTTGAATCCTATCTTTCTGTATATTTCCATGTATCCATTTTAACATTCTCATTTCAGCTACACTCATTTATGAATATGTTACTTCTTAACATCCCAACATTCAATACTACAAAAATAAGTGAGTGTTTGAAGATTCAGAATGACATTTGATGAATCTGAAGCTGATCCTTTTACACAGCTTGTTTGATTGGATGGCGGTGTTTCAAGGCCATGGTTCTTCTATATTTTATTTTTTTTTAATTATTTTATAAAATTTATAGATGGTTGAACTTTGCTTGAGTTTGACCTTGAGCAACGACATCAGCTCTTGCAAAGTCTTGCAAAATATAAAAAGTAGCTTATTTTACACATTTTGACACCAAAAAAAAAAAAACCCCACATCAATTGGTGTAAAATTGTACATAAATACACAAGTGCTACAATAACCGTGCATATATGCACAGTTACTGTAACTCTTCTATATATTATTTTAGTATTATTTCCCTCCCCTCACATTCTCTCTTCCACTTTCTCTCTCTCTCTTCAACTCATAAAAATATTATTTATATAAAATATAGTGTATAATAGATGAACTGATGTGGTTGTTTTGTAAAAATGATGGTGTAAAATAGAAAAGTAGATTTTTTATGTAAAATGTACGGAATATTTTAGAAGAGCTGATGTTGTTGCTCTTAGTATGCTTACTTATATACTGGGAGGTTTTAGAATATTTTAATAAAACTTTTATTACTTATCAAAGAAATGTATTCTACAATCACACAATTCTTTTGGTCCACTTCTCCACTCAGCTATCCTATGATTCACATCATGTTCAATCTCTGCATCTTTATTAATTATTGATCCAAGTATAATAAAATTTTTTTAAAAATGAAATAAATGTTAGTGACAAAGAAAAACAAAAGATCTAAACCCCAATTGCTTTAAAAACAATTTATGTGCCAGAGAAAGGAGGGGGGAGGGGGGGAGGGGGGGTTGTTGGCTAATTTGGGCACACACTAAGAGATCCAACCTCAATTTTTTTTTTCTTCAACCTCAGCCCCCGACTATCTCTATATTAAAGAACTTTTCTTTTTCTTTTTCTTTTTGTTGCTGAATCTATATTAAAGCACTTGAAACTAGGGAATAAGGCTTAGTTATGCTGTGTTCTTATATACGTATCTAAGTAGAACAGAGTAGACCTTATCAAGGCCATTGAAGCCCTATATAATAACGTGAACATAAAAGAAATTCTTTAGTCGTTCATTGCAAATGTAATGGCAAATCTAACGCAGTAACATCTGCACTCCCAAGATGTGGCGAACTCAAAACAAACCTGACTAAGATCAAGTAAACACCACCGACCAACGTTAATGTTTTCTTGATTTCAATCCAAGTGACACAACTTAAATCAGAGAAGACATTTGGGACTCTACTATAGCATCTTTATTAAGCGCTCTCATATCTTAGTTGTCATGAGCAATAAAATTACATTTAAACCCAAACACAACTATGCTATTGTAAAAAATCCATGTCACTATCTACCATGACCACAACCCAACGATATACAGAAAATCCAATCCATTAAAGATGGCACCACATCATTTCCCAAGATTTGAAATTTCCAAGTGGCACATGTCAATTAACATGACTATCAAGGGATAACTTATAAACACAGATAAAAAACTATCTTGCCTGGAGTTTGAAACTGCAACACTGCAATATGAATAAAGTTCAACCAATTCCAATTGGCAAACAAAAGCAAATGTGGATTCAAAATGCCCAACTTTTTGGAGATGTATTCAACTAACCATAGTACATAATAAGCCATACAAAAAGTTAAAGGTATGTGCACACATACACGCACTCACAAACAATATTAGAATGAGGAATGTCTACAGTATGGTAATAAGAGAGAGAATCTCTATGCATCCATATCCTCATAGCCTCTGCTAAAAGGTACATTTCTTATTAAGTGTTTGTTAAACTAAAAAAATAAGAATAAATGGCATCCATTGCAAGGAGTAAGTCAACAATTTACTTGAGTGCATGAAATTGCCTTGTTAAGAGTAACAAGTTGCCGTGTTTCCAGTGTATATAATACAAACAATAGACAGAATGAAGGTAGGTCTTGATTACAAACATCTGGCTAAAAGTATTCAGCATACCAAATTCAACTGGCTCAAGTGACACTTGCTTCTCCCATATGAATGACATGAAGGGTGAGATTATGGGCTCGTGTCACACTAAGTAAATGTGTAACCCAGATTTTTATTTTTTAAGCATTTAAAATAACCAAAACTCGAATGAAATTTATTTACTAAAAGTACGATGTTATGACATTTAGTTAGAGTCCAATTGAAAAACATAAGGGAAGTTCCAAAGCAGATCTATAAGCCCATATGCTAAATGAAAATTCCAATCACTTCGTTGCTGGGGAAATTTATGGTCTCAATGTCACCTAGTGAAGAATTGTTTACCACAGCCTCAAGAAGCCTAAATGCCTAATCTCAAACCTTCACAAGTTCCACCCTCAGAAACATATTACTTTTGAAATTATTGAAACCGCAACAAAAAATTTATTACCTAGATCCATAAACAGCTGTTTGCCCATTGTTTCAACCAAATATTGCAGGCCTAAATTGTAAATAATCTAACTTCCAAAATTTTATAAATTTCTTATATTTCTCAGCAACCAAAAGGAAACTAAAACGTTGACCAGAGAAAACATAGCTCAAGAATTCTAAAAAACTCAAAAAGTCCACTTTGATTCACATTTCCCCCACATTTTCTCAGCAACCAAACAGAAATTTAACATTGAGAGAGAGAGAGAGAAGACCTCGAGCTCGGCAGACTTCATGGCGATGGGGATGCAGATGAGGAAGACGCCGGCCATGGCGATAGCGGTGTTGCGGCGCCAGTGCTTGGGCCTGCAGTATGGGCCACCGGACATGCTCCAGACCTTGGTACGAAAGTCTCCATGGGCCTCCCCATGTCCATGTCCATGTCCGTGATCTGCTCCACCTCCCATTGGATTCTTCTCTTTCTTTAGCTGCAGCAAAATTCAGATGTGGATCAGAAGGAAAATGTATCACAATCTTAAGCACAACCCTAATTTAGTTCATTATATATATAGATATAGATACAGTTATAGATAGTTGTAGATGCCTCTCAAAAGAAAAGAAAAGAATAGTTGTAGATAAATAGTTAAATACTAATACAAAGTGCACAGTGAGTTAGTGATGAATGAAGTGCAGTGAAGTGGTGTTGTGTTGAGTTTACCTGAGAAATAGTAGGATCGGGAAGATTGAGAGCTTTTGGATTCTCAAGTGTTTTTGAGAGTTGATGTGGTTTTTGTTACGGAATGGGTGTGCAACTTGCTGTGTAACTGGAGGGCTCGTTTGTCTTTTACTGCTACTTCCGCACGTGGATATCTCTAGCTTTTCTATTTTTGTTTTGTTCGTGCACTCGTGTGAGGCTACGCATTTCATGGACCAGAGCTTCTATACGAGTTAAATGGGCCAGTTGGATCGGTGCAGTTTCATCTCTCTCTCTCTCTCTCTCTCTCTCTCTCTCTCTCTCTCTCTCTCTTGTGCGATTGATGGTGTCCTCTCTAAAGGAGAAAAGATGGATTTCTTCCATGATGAGTTTCGCTGCCAGTGTATGTCAAGGATGTTGTAGCTATCATACTAGCTTTGACAAGCAGATGGATATCAGGTATAATTTTACAGTGTTGAAGTTTAAATACTGGTAACATAGATGATAAACTGCAGCATGTTATTTTGTTCACCTCATCATTCATTTGGTTCTTACATTCAGGATATCCATCTTCAGGTAAAGGACAGTCTTGATTAAGGTGTGGCCGTGTGGCAATATCAAAATTGCCTTCTATTTTATAACACCATGCTAATGATACTTTTGAATGCTTTGTTTGTGGAAGAGTATCCCTATGAAAGGAATCTAGAGCCTTTATGTTTTATTTGTGGTTATATTTTATGGATGTTGCCAACCTTCTGCTTTTTCTATATGCCTTGACATCTCTCTCTCTCTCTATATATATATATATGCTGAATGTCTTTATTAATGATTTTGACAATCAAAATTGTTGAACCAGAGGGTAAGCAAATGCAATTGCTACTAAATGTTGGTGGACCAGATAGGGTATCCAGGGTACAAATGGCTGAGGCTGTGGCGGATTTCAGAGGATACAACACATCATTAAAAAACCAGTGTCTGCATCTTCAGTATGTATAGCATTTAAGATTTAATCCTTAATTTTTAAATGCCTGAGAACCAGATTTTTGACCTGCCTTTTCTTCATTTGCTGTCTTGATCTTTGTGCACCATCTCTTTCATTTCATCCCCTAACCATCTATCAACTCACTTGTTGGATGCACATTTCTTATTATATTTACTAGCTTATGATAATTCACTTATTGGATCATGCAATCACATTGATTATTATGTATAATTTTTGTGGTGATTTTTGTTCTATAAATAATTCTTCAGGTTGATCGAGGTGTCAAGTCCCAGCTGACATATCCATGAATTTATCCAAACTAGTTCAGACTCTAAAATTTTCTCCCACTTCATTCACAGATGGTGTCAAATTGACACTCACTACTGGGGCTAAATCTTGAGGATGTGAAGATGTTGTGATTTCTGTAGTTTCTAGTATGTACAAGTGCTATTGCCAGGGGTATAGCATGAACGGTGATTCTCAATACTAGGCCCCAATTGAGACCACGAGTGTCTTTCCAAGTCCACTGCTCTTTGTGGAGTTCATAGATGCTTCTCATGTCTTAAAACAAAGAGAGAATAAAAGTGTTTTTCTTTTATCACCCTTCCATAATTTTGTTTTCCTTCAAGGGGAAAAATGTATGAGTGTTATAGATATGTGTCTATTTGGTATGGTTTCTTTTTCAGCATTTTGCAAATAGGTTGTATGAACAAGTTGAAACCTTAAAAAATAACTTTTGAATTGCTTGAAAAAATTATTTTCACATACTGAAGCTGGTTGTGAGAAATTAGTTTATTTTCTGCTTCCTTGAACTTTGTTGAAACTGCTGAAATTGATTTCCATTTAAAACCTCTCTAATATTATAGTTTTTATTTTTGCTAACATTGAAATCATATGTTTGAGTGTTAATGTGTTCATTTTTTGGAGCTAGTTGACTGACACTCTTTAACTATATCAATATTTCTCAGATGCATAATATGATCAAACATATATTCAAACCTCAAATTGAGATGAATAGAAAATTATGACAGTAAACCAAAAAAAAAACCTCATGTACGTGGAGTGTGGAGCACTTGTGATGAGGCTAGTAATTATAACTATTATAATCATTTTTGAATTTTTTGGGAGATAAGACCAGTACTAAATATAAATACTAATGCATACTGTGCATCAATATGGCGGTGTAAATAAAAAAAAGCCAGGGAATAAAGGGCAGTAAGCAGTGAATGAGTAGTTCAAGCCCACCAAAGATTATGGGCTAATTCCCTTTTGAGATGCCACTTCTTTAAACTTAGGCCCAATACAAGAAATGAACCACTTGGGTTAATATTTGTCCTAGCTGCACAAGCTAACCATTTCACACGCTAAAAAAGTATATTATGAAATGGTTTTGTGAGAGGGTTGTCTCTTATAGTATGCATGATTTTTACATGTTGTAAGATGGTGGTCTGTAAGATGGTGGTCTCATGAGATACATTCTTCTGACTTAGTATGAGTGTTTGGATGTATAAACAAGTTATACTTTCCTACTAATTTGTACATATACAATATTCTTTATTATTATTATTATTTGGGAAATTGCAATTTGTCCTCCTTGTGATAGCCACTTCACTAGTTCACATTCTATAATCTATAGACCCTAATAAATCTTTCATAGTCTTAGTGATTAAAAATAAATAAAAAGAAGTGTTATACGGATTATGTGGGTTTAGAGATGGTAAAAACTTTCCTCCCTATCTTGCTTTGTCCTACTTAACTTTTTTCTACCTTGAAAAGTAATGGGACAATGATAGGTTTTGCTCGCTTTACCCTATCCTTACTTGAAATTGTCAGATTAAACAGTAGGTTTACTTTCCAACTGACTCTAACCGTCTCATGGGCAACTATACTTACTTTCTCTCTTTCTTTTAATACTCTCGTAACTACTCCTCCTTGTTTACTTTCATTTTATCTCATTAATGCTAAAACTATCTCATTAGAAATGTGAAAATACTTCCAATTTATCTCGCTCTTGACCTACCTTACTCTTACTTCATATAGGCATCCCTGATTTGACCCGTCATGCTTGTTGCCATCCTCACATATAATATATATTAGAAGTATATATATATATATATATATATAGAGAGAGAGAGAGAGAGAGAGAGAGAGAGANAAAGGTCCCCCCCCCCCCCCCCCATCTCTCTCTGCAAGCCAGACCTGTCTCATGGCCACACATTTAAACCAGTCACTTGAAAATTCAATAACAACAATATATGACTTTGAAAAATTATTTTGACTCGTCTCACACAATACATAAACTGAAAATTATAGTTTCAATTTCCTTAGACCACTTAAATTCATTTTGGTAAAAAAGAAAACATTTTCCGAGTGCTTGCTGTTGATGTTTCCACTGGATGGTAATTGAGAATTACATGAAAAATTGCTAGTGCTTATATTATTATTAGTCCTATCTCCAACAAATCAATTCCACTATCTGTACCTCCAACCTTTTGTTACTTTTTAGTTGAACGTTTGAAAAAGTGTTAAAGAAATAATCTTGCACTTTGTTATGTTGTCATGTTGGCTAAAAAAATGTTAGCCAAGAATAGTGAACAGTATAATTTAGTTTTGGTGTGCAACACATCAATAGAGTAAACTCTGCAAGTCTGTGCAATTCAGTTCAAAACAGGAAGGATTCCCCAAAAATCATTTATAAATCAGTCAAAAGCCAGTAAACACAACTTGTTCTAGCATCCATAAGATCAAGGTAACTCAATTGGATTACCTACGATTGCAATTTTATTTTATTTTTGGTTTTTCTCTATTTTAAGACAGTGAACTGGCAAACAAGATCAGTTTCAAATCATCCTATTAATGGTATGTCCAATTTTATAAACCATAAAGAGGTGAAATTTCAACACAGAAGAGTTTAAACTATAAACCAGGGAAATGATGACTATAAGGAATGGATGACACTTTCATAAAGAAAGGGATCATTCACATAGCAAGGATTTGGCAGGTTGCAGAACAATATAGGCAAACTATCTACTGAAAGCAACAATAAGAGAACTTTAAAACGAATGCATTTGCTAAGAACATAGTCATCAATAACAAGCACTCAGACCTGGTGCGAGAAAGACAATTTATTCTTCCCATCACTTATAAAGCCAATACATTTAGCAGTCTCTAATCAGATGCAGCTAAGATAATAGCCAATAAACTTGTGAATGTACAACATAAGGTCTACATTCTACGTACACACCTGAATTGGAAGCGATTTTGGAACAGGTGAGATAGTCTGTGGCCCAAAAATGATACTGCTTCTCAAAATCGCAAAGTTCAAGCATTTTTTGGAAACAAACTGCTCTGCTGCCACTTTTGATTTTCCATAAACATTCACAGGAACAGTTTCATCTTCTTCCTTGTAGAAGGACTTCACCCCTTCATAAACTGTTTGGGAACTTACATCATAGACAATCTAGCCACAAATATTTAAAGGCCAAATAGAAAGATAAATGGATGAGATAGGGAATAGCTGTATCTGAGATTTGTTTTGTCCAGCTAAATGAAAAGTAGAAAAGGCCAATGACTTAGAGCTCAAATAGCACTTTCTCTTGCCATAAGAACAAGGTAAAAGGTGAGGACAAGGATTCAAGATCCACTACATGCATGTATAATTTCACAATCCAGCTAGTCACGGTACTAACAATTTTTCAGGTGTAAGAAATTAAGCTTAGATGACTAATAATAATAGAAAGAAAATGCCTGGAACAGAACACAAGAAAGATTATTAACTTTATTTACTTGCACTAGTATGTTATAACTTATATGCATGCTGTCATTGACATGGAAAAAAATCATAATATGTAACTGCCCCAATATCTAATAGTGGTATTTCAAAAGGTAGGGCCAAATAAATCAAATGAGTACAAGATGAGACTTGAGAAAAGAAGAATTATGCCAAAAAGTGTTGTGGTCAATTCACTCAATTGCAATAAAGTCCTATGAATGTACTTTAATCTTACCACGTTTGGTGTTTAGGCTTTTGAGTTGACTAAAGAATTGCGGCCACCTCTAAAATGAAATTTAAAGTATCCCTTAAGCTATTTTTTTATTTACAAAAAAAAAAAAATCCACTAGTGACAGTTTTGTGTTGCAGCATTGCTTAATAAGGCTGAAACCAGCTAGCCAGGTCATGCTTCAGATATTAATTCTTATAAGACATAGGTCTGCACTCTTTGTATCTTAAGACTTCTGGACCATATATACAAACAATAAGAATACATAACAATTCATAGTAATTACATTTTCTACTTTTATTTCCTCCAGTAATTTCAGCAGTACTTACCTTGATCAGTTGACAAGTGAATTAAAAGGGTATTACCCTCTTTAAAGTTTGATAACCAATCAACAAGAGAAGATGGCACATTAACAGAGAGTGCAGCAGCAGGATCCATTTCACAGACACGAGGTACCGAGAGTGCCGCACAATTCACCACCACATCAGGCTGACATTTCAAGTATGACATAATTGTCAGCACTTGAAACACAGATAGAAGTTCATCTGTATTTAAAATTTAAAAATCTTTCTTCTTTTATTTTTTTTAATAATAAAAAAGAATCAAAAAACAGAAAATTAGATTCATATCACATTTATGGTAAGTTTCAGTAGACAAAGCATTTTAGCATTTCAGATTTTATGAATCCTGCCTAGACAACTAATGGCTAAGACATATGGACCTCCATATGTGATAACTAAAAGTTGGATTATTCTCAATTCAGAACTTGACAATGAAAAAGGAAGATAGCAATTCAGTTATACTACTTTCCTAATTTCCAAGAAATTTCTTGGGGCCAAAAAAAAAAGTATGAATAAATAGAATCCATAAAAACGACTAAAGATTCCCAGGTACAGGCGCTTTGAGTAGTTTGTTTCACGTGCACGTTTAAACACAAAATGCAGAATGCCGAAAATTCCCATAATCTATTACTAATAAGCTAAAAAAGCTCAAGGTTTTTTTTTTTTTTTTTTAACACAAAGATCTCCTAGACCACATTATTAAAAAACAAAAATAAAAACACCCATAAACCAAATTCATAAATTTCTCTAGTTTGCAATCCAACAATCAAAAGTAAATTAACAATAGCGAACATAGTTGCTGTTTTGGGGTGAAAACAGAACAGACCTGGCCAAATGAGCGTGAAATGCCATCAAATCCTTGTCCAGTTTTCAAATCAACATGGAAAGGAAGCAAATGAGGAAGGGCATCAAGCAGAGGTTGAGGAAGGTTAGAGTGGTAGGTGAATACAAGATCGTATTCAAATGGGGTGCCTTGGATCTCTGAAAAGCCTTGCAATAGGTGTTGTCCTAAATAGCCAGTGCCTCCCACTACCAAAACTCTCTTCCTACTACTCATATCTCTAATCTCTCTCTCTCTCTCTCTCTCTCTCTCTCTGTAGAATTGTTGGGGTTGTTGTTTTTGAAGCTTTTTTATGGAATTGGAAGATTATGATTGGCGCTTTGATAATTGGAATGAGATGGGCTTCTTTCTTTTGGCAAATTTGTGTAGTTTGGTTTGGGAAACTTCTGTTGTCAATTGTCAGTGTCAGTCGGAGGCCTGTCCTTGCCAGTGTTTCTCACATTGCCTGAAAGTGAAGCAAGGAAAATGGTACAGTGGGTTTAGGAAATGGGGAATAGATTTATGGGTGGCAATTGGCAAAGGAGAAGAGGTTGGGTACAAAAGAAGAAAGATAAATGGAAAAATTTATTTAAATCCCAATTTTTATTTTTTTTTTTGGGTAAAAGGAATTGTTTTTGGAAAAGTCTAGTGGCACTCACTAACTATTAAGTAGCAAAGTGAGATAAGTAAATAAAAAATTGTTACTCGTTGTCTACCACGTGGAAGTTGTAATAAAAAAAAAATTGTGAAATAATTTGTAGTTTTATAATTACTCAATTTTTATTGAGTAATGTTATAGGTACAAATTATTTTACAATATTTTTATAAATTATTGTTGTGGTCAACTTCTTATTAGTTTTCATCTAGACTCTCTAATAACATCACTTTTTTTATTTACCAATAATAACTTATTACATTAACTGTTTGTAAAATTTTTTTAAAAAAATTTGTATCTCTAGCATTTTCCATATTTAACGAAGTATTTTTAACCTTGAATCTTCTAGATAAAAAGTGTAAAAAATGTGTAATTTTGCAAGAGTTGCAGGTGATAACTTGTATCCATCTTTATATATATATATATATATGGGCTTAAAAAAAATACCGAATAAATATGTTGTTTTTTCTACAACGAAAATAAGAAAAACCCAAATCCAAAATCGTAATTACCACTTTTCCGTTTTGGGACCCAACCTCTTAGTTTCTCCTTTGCCAATTGCCCCCTTGACTTCTATTCCCCATTTCCCAACCCAACGGTACCATTTCCTCTCGAGTTGTGCTATTACCACATAAAGTGACACCCTCACTTTTTTATTACTCACAATTTGCCACGTGAGTAAATTATATTGTAAGTTGTGCCATGTAACTTTATGTGGCACAAGTTGTGCCATGTAACTTTATGTGGCACAAGTTGTGCCAGCACAAGCATTATTCTTTCCTTTCTTCACTTCAGGTAATGTGAGAAACACTGATAGTGACAACCCTCTGTCTAACACTGACCACAGAAGTTTGAGCAAACTGCAAACACATGGCACCAATGGAAGTTCTAAAAAAGAACGATAAACAAGTGTCAACATTGAACATATTGTTGCCACTGCCCATAATCAAAATTTTCTTCCAATGCTGATTTTGGTTGAAATTTCACTACCCATAACTATAATGTTTATAAGTTTTCATTACTCACCACTTGATCACATGTGAAACACATGGTTTTGTTAATTTTTGTTGCATATATAATTTACGAGAAGATTAAACATCTTCTCACCCTTATGAGTACGATAGTATTTCAAATTTCTAGCATCCATTTTATAATAATTGCTCTTTATTATTATATCAATAGATATCTATTAGTTTTTTTTTTTTTTTAAACGTAAATGAAGATTAAACTTCAAATCTCTTATATATGATAACAAAAGACTTAAAAAAAAAAAAAAAAAAGGCCATGTGGCAATCCACATGACATTAATATTAATATTTAAATATCACCATTAAGCACGCTAGTATTTTTCATTCACTATTCAACGGTAGAGACTATTTTTATACAATATCAAAATGTTAGGAACTTCTAATAAAAAAAATGTTAAGGACTAAACTTACACATTTAAAATTTATATGGGCTTGATTCTAAAAAAAATATATGGGCTTAAAATGGGCTTTAAATAACAATATAGGCAGAAGCAAACCAAGTTCTGCTTCAGCCTATGTTGTTGTTTTTTCTGTAACGAAATTAAGAACAACCAAAATCCAAACTTTAAATGGGCTTTAAATAGTGAAAACCACATTCCCTCTTCGAGTTGAAACTGAAGCTTTCAGATGGGCCTTGTCATTGGCCTCTAATATGGCATTTGAGGCCATATTCATTGAGACAGATTCTAAAATTTGGCATGATGCTCTAGCTGTTCCAGATTCATGTCCATGGAGGATTAAATCTATTTCCATTGAAATGCTTAATATCTTGTCTAACTATGCCAATTTGTCTGTTAGTTGGATTCCTAGAGCTACTAATGAAGCTGCCCACTCCTTAACTAAGTAAGTGTCTCTTCATTGTAATGTGTTTGGCTCTTTTAAGTTAGGTTGCTGTTCCCCCACCCCCAAACCCCCCCCCGGGGGGGTTTTGAAGCTGTTATCAGAGGCGAGGCTGTTTTGTCTTTGTAGTGTTTTGTTGCTGCAATAAAAATGAGTAATGCTACAGTTACAAACTATTTTATAATATTTTTATAAACTATTGATGTGACCAGCTTCTTATTGGTTTTTATTTAGGCTTGCCATTAACAGCACTTTTCATTTACCAAAAACCACTCACCACATCAGCAATTTGTAAATTTTTTTGTTAAAAAGTTTGTACCTCTAGCATTACTCTAATTACTTTCCATTTCATTTCCTAAATTAATACTAGTTTTTTTTTTTCTTTTCTCTTTCTCCTTATTTAATTAGTTTCCATTTGATTAAAGGTACATGACCATTTTCAATACCTACAAATCATATTCATCTCTACTAACAGGGACGGACCCACACTAGGGCAGAGGGGGCCATTGCCCCCCCCCCCCCAAAATAAATAAAAAAACTAGTATAAAAAAATTAAGATTTTCCATATATATATATTTGTCTCTCATTCTCTAAAATATTAAGATATTGAACTATAAAATAAAAAAAANTAATCCACATGACATAATATTAATATTTAAATATCACCATTAAGCACGCTAGTATTTTTCATTCACTATTCAACGGTAGAGACTATTTTTATACAATATCAAAATGTTAGGAACTTCTAATAAAAAAAATGTTAAGGACTAAACTTACACATTTAAAATTTATATGGGCTTGATTCTAAAAAAAATATATGGGCTTAAAATGGGCTTTAAATAACAATATAGGCAGAAGCAAACCAAGTTCTGCTTCAGCCTATGTTGTTGTTTTTTCTGTAACGAAATTAAGAACAACCAAAATCCAAACTTTAAATGGGCTTTAAATAGTGAAAACCACATTCCCTCTTCGAGTTGAAACTGAAGCTTTCAGATGGGCCTTGTCATTGGCCTCTAATATGGCATTTGAGGCCATATTCATTGAGACAGATTCTAAAATTTGGCATGATGCTCTAGCTGTTCCAGATTCATGTCCATGGAGGATTAAATCTATTTCCATTGAAATGCTTAATATCTTGTCTAACTATGCCAATTTGTCTGTTAGTTGGATTCCTAGAGCTACTAATGAAGCTGCCCACTCCTTAACTAAGTAAGTGTCTCTTCATTGTAATGTGTTTGGCTCTTTTAAGTTAGGTTGCTGTTCCCCCACCCCCCAAACCCCCCCCCCCCCGGGGGGGTTTTGAAGCTGTTATCAGAGGCGAGGCTGTTTTGTCTTTGTAGTGTTTTGTTGCTGCAATAAAAATGAGTAATGCTACAGTTACAAACTATTTTATAATATTTTTATAAACTATTGATGTGACCAGCTTCTTATTGGTTTTTATTTAGGCTTGCCATTAACAGCACTTTTCATTTACCAAAAACCACTCACCACATCAGCAATTTGTAAATTTTTTTGTTAAAAAGTTTGTACCTCTAGCATTACTCTAATTACTTTCCATTTCATTTCCTAAATTAATACTAGTTTTTTTTTTTCTTTTCTCTTTCTCCTTATTTAATTAGTTTCCATTTGATTAAAGGTACATGACCATTTTCAATACCTACAAATCATATTCATCTCTACTAACAGGGACGGACCCACACTAGGGCAGAGGGGGCCATTGCCCCCCCCCCCCCAAAATAAATAAAAAAACTAGTATAAAAAAATTAAGATTTTCCATATATATATATTTGTCTCTCATTCTCTAAAATATTTAGATATTGAACTATAAAATAAAAAAAATAAAAAAATTCATGCCCCTTTAACTACAAAAACAAAATAAGAAAAATAAATATGGACTAACAAAAATCGTGGACAAAATAAGAAACACTTATTTTATATGTTATACTTTGTCGATGTGCTTTATAATATGAAATGTTTAAGAAATACTTATTTTATATGTAGTATTTTGTTAAATATGAAATAAATGTTAGCTTTTATTTTCATAAAAAAAAAAAAATTTGTTCTAAGCTTTGCCCCCCCCCCCCCCTCCTCAAGCATGAATCTTGGTTTCGTCCCTGTCTACTAAAGTGCCCCCACCATAACAAAACCTCCCATTTCTGCAAATAAGTACACCGAAAATTTTTAATGAACTTTCTATTTTTTACAAATGAGTAAAATCCTAGTGATGATAGGTTGAACTGATTACTGTTAAATACTATTCATAGTGCTCAATTTTATTTTTTTTTTTTTCCTTATAAGCATCAAGCAATCAACTGCCAACTTCAGTACATCGTAATCTATCACTTGAAAGTTGAATGGACACAGCCTTACAAATTCACTTGAACAATTGAATCCATCTCCTTCCGCAGATGAAAGGACACAGTTATAGTGTTGCCACCATCGGCCCAGGGGCGGAGCTAAGTAATGCATTGGGGGCCATGGTCCCTCCAAATTTTTTTAAATCCTCTCTTATTGTAGGGAGAACTAGTTCTCAGTCCCTTTGATTTAATAGCTGGCCCCCGCAAGGTAAAAAACTTGCCCCCCCCCCCCCTATATGTCAGCCACAAGAACTCCCTTCCCTCGTCTCAAATCCCCACTTTTCAGCCATAAAGATTCATTCATTTTGTTTTTTCCATTCTCCATTAAAAGCACAGCCATTGGCAGATCCCTTTATATTTATTTAATTATTTTCTGCAAAGGGGCTAAGACCATGTCCCATGTCTTGATGTTCATGTCCATGTCCATGTCCTTTACAATTTTTACTCCTCATTTTTACCACTTTTTAGTCATTCAATTTTCCTAATAGAATAAAGTCATAAAATTGAGGTGCAGTACATTATATTTCCCAATTAAATTCTGTATTGAATTTAATTGTCCTTAAATGATAATATTGTTTGTATTTTATTTGTCATGGTAAACATGTGTTTTAATTTAATTGAAAAATCTAAAGTATTACACTTTAGATATTATACTTAAGTTTTGCAATTTCACAAAACTATTACAATATCCCCTTGCACTTTATAGTCACCCAAAAGACTCTACTCAATACTCATTGCCATTACCGAGTGCTCTCGCTTCAATTTCTCTTCATTAATTCTTCCTTACGATGCTCAATTGGTCGATTAGCTTGTTAGTATTTTGAGTGCTAATTTGAATTACACTAATAAAAAAATTCTAGTAGTAATCTTATGATATATATATATATATATATGATACATATATAGTTAAGACTTACTTTGGATTTAATGTTTGTATTTCAAAACTAATGCGCCAAGACATGTATGAATGTTATATTTTAAATTTTTCTTGAATTGCAAATCAATATGATTTTTTTTATCTTGGCCCCCTCAAGCAAAAATTTATGGCTACGCCCTTGACCATCGCCAAGCTCTATACTGAGACCTACCCCTTTCAAAAACCCCAACTTGAACTAAGCACTAAACCACCGTTACAAACCCAACTGGTATAATGCCTTTAATTTTCTACAATGGACATTTACCACTTATAGTTGATCAATAGGTTCCATTTCGCCACTAAGTTAACTTATTACCGATCTTTGTACTACTACTGTAACAATTAAGAAGTAATAGGTTTAATCATGGTTTTCAGACCCGAACCGTTCATTGAACCGTAAAAGAGAGAGGTTCAAGATTTTTAAGGTTGAACCGAGGTCGAACCGTAATGACGTCATAATTAATTTAATATAAATAAATATATTAAATTAATATAAATAGAAAATTTAACTAAAATAATCCAATTAAATATAAATATCTATATTTTAAATGTATATTTTCATATCATAACTTTTACAAGACAAATAAGAAATATCAAATCCTAAGCAAATTTAAATATAATATCTATTTATTTATTTNACACTTTATTTTTGTAAGTTTTGTAACATTGGCAGCTGCAACTGTTTTTTTGTGCCAAATGCCTTATATTACTGGTGTGATGAAGAAGACTATTCAATACCACCTTAAGATATGAATACAATTTCCAACTTAATGACAGTCATCTGAATTATATTCTGATTATTGCAGTTTGTTAATAGCAGGTGTATGTGGCATTTGTTGTCTTTTCTTGCAAGTTGACAAGTTGTCATGCACTTTAAAATTCACTTTCAACACAATTGTCTTCACACAGCTCACAACATACAACAAAACACCAACACCAACAGCTCACAGCTCACAGCTCACAGCTCACAAGTAGCCAATTCACTTTAAACAAAAATACCAACAACATCTAACAGAAATAACACTTTCTCTTAAAAAGGCTTATATTATTAAGTGGCTTCAAGCCAACAGCATCTACCACCTTACATAGTTCTCATTCTGAAAAATTCTTTCATAGTTCTATTACAAAACCATTGAGGACCAGCTTATATTACAAACCATCAGGCAGATTCAATCTCATCATTCCAACATTCTCACTTGAGCCAAAACATGAAAACAACATAACCAAAATAAAAAAAACACCATGACAGAATTAGCAATTCTGCACTTTTCTCTTTCTCTTGCTCTAAAGCTCTCACTGCTATCTCCTTGGCTTGAACAGAGGAAGCTCGAAACTTTCTCTCCCTCTCAGTGGCTTTTGCTGCCCTGTCTTGAGCAATTTCTGCCATTTGGTAGCTTCTGTTGCTGCCTGGATAGCTTCTGCTGCAGCTGGTAGCTTCTCTTTCCCTTTCATATGCAAGTTGCAGCTTTTGTTGCACCAATGGGCAGCTTCATTCCCACGCATACAAGTGGGATTATCAATCCATCTAAAGAAAGGCACTTGGACCAACCTGTTCATAAATTGAGTTGAACACATGACATTCTAATCTCACGTGAATCAACTAGATTAAGTAAAAAGTATACTTACCTTATATCGGCTACAACCCAGAAACCTTCTCCCAAAATTATCCACTGTCAGACTTGTTCTCAACACACAAGTCTCATATGTACACATATGCCCACTTGAACTGAGTAATTTCCACTCGAAGAAGACATCTATTACCAACTTCCTATGAATCAAAGCTACCATCAACAACTTGAACCCCAGCTCAGAACCATAAAGCAGAAATGTCATACCTGGTGATGATCTATCTTCGAATATTCAATGCCTTAAGACAACCCAAAGTCAGAACCTCACCCACGAAGCCACGATCAGGAAAATCAAAACCCCAGCTCAGTTATAGGGATTTCGCTTCCTAGGGCTCGCGAGGAAAGAGAGTGAGAAGAGAGTGAGTTTGTGTTGTTGATCCGTGATATGTTCTAATTTGGAATTAAAACGTGTTTGTCTAACGTCTGGGGTGAGGTGGCAACGGGGGTAACGGATTGAAGTTCAGGTGAGCAAATGATAAGTTTTGAACCACGGGTAGGCAAAGTGAAAACGGTCCAAACCTCAGGTGGGTTTACTGAATTATCCAAAAAATTAAATCCTTTCATCATTCCAAAATTAGCCACGTGAGAGATGCATATCACATCATGCTGGCAGCCGAAAAAATATCTCAATTGAATGGTTGAAGATTTTTTGCTTTTATTAAAAATTTAAAACCTTCCATCATTCCAATGTTAGCCACGTGGGACTTTGGAATTCAAAACTCAAAAAAGTAACAAAGTAACACAAAAGAAAGAGAACACATTGATAGCACTGATAGCAGTAATATTCAGCGAAAAGAGTGATCTCCATCAACGGAAAAAAAAGAGAAGAAGAAAAGAAAAAAAAAAAAAAAAAAAAAAAGAAGAAGAAGCAGCAGCAGACGACGGAGCGTGATCGGCGAATGTGTTGGCAGTCTACTGGCTGCTGCTTCAACTGGGCGCAGACTCTGTTTAGTTGTGTTCTTCTACTTCCTTTTTTTTTTTTTTTTTTTGAGAACTTGTCTTCTTCTTCTCTGGTTCTTTTTTTTTTTTTTTCCTACAAATCCTTTTGTTCAAGATCTGAAATTATCAGATCTCCTTCTGATCTTTGTTCTTCTTCTTGTTCTTTCATTTCTTCTAGATCTAATCATAACTTCATACCAGTGTATTGGCCAAAAATCACTGGAAAAGCTGAAACAAAAGGAAACCGTTCAAACCTCAAAAACCGTCACGGTTCACAGAACCGGCGGTCGGACCGCGGTCCGTGCGGGTCTCTGCTTTTTTGCATGGAACGGTTTTTCATCCTAAACAGCCGTAAAGTTAAACGTTTTGAAGTTTTTCCGTCAGACCGTACGGTCCGGTCCGAATTTCAAACCTTGGGTTTAATATAGAGAAACAAACAATATTGGTTTTGGTACTACAGTAAGAATTATTCAAATTAAAATTTAATACTTAATTGCTATATGGCTATGTGGATTAAAATTTCATGGACGTTGTTTTTTGTCAAAATGGGAGGTTTGACTATGGTGGGGGTGTTCTTTAGTAGATGAGTATGGTTTGCACGTTATTAAAAATGGCAACGTGCCCTTATGTCAAGTAGAACCATCACCACGCAGTGGTCATTTAACAAATACAAAATTCTTGTGGGATGTGGGGACAAAATCTAGGGTTCAAGCCTCTAGGCAATGGTAGAGCCAGAAAACTACATTTATGCTTGGTATAATAATTGAAATAGTATTGTAAAGATGTGATAATGTATTTATTTATTTTTGATGGAACAAAAGGTGTTTTTGTTAAATATAAACAATCATATGACAAGATTAACAAAAAAATTTAATATTTTTAACTTATGTGTAATCAACTATAACTAAGATTGAGACAAGATTGACAAAAAGATTGGACTAATATTTTAAACTTATGTGTAATCAACTATCACTAGATATACCATAAAAAAAAAAAAAAAACTATCATGAGATATGCCAAAAAAAGTAATAATATAAAAAGTCAATATTTTTATTCAAAATTGTAATCAATACTCTTTAAGAGAGCATTATCAAGTATTGGATTAGAAGTGAAATTCTCAATTTTTTTTTTTTTTTACTATTTGTGAGGGTCTCTTTTTGGACAGTATCCAGGCCCAAGCTTAAGCTAGGACCCCAGACCCTTTTGTTGTAGTTTGAAGGGACTGGGCTTGGTTCACTGAAGCTAAATGGACTATTTACAAACCAAGTGGTGCATAGGGCAAGAATCCTACAGTACATATACACTAGCAAGCAAGACTATATATATTGAACAACAAGAAAACAACAAAGGAAGACAATGTAATAAAGAAACACGCAAAATAATTGTTAGGGATCCTCAAATCAATATGAAATATTTCATTATTTTTCTTAATTATGGATTACAATGTACTCACAAGACGTGTTACAAGGTCCAAATAAGCTCAAAAATTACAGACTTAGATGGCTATCTAAGCCTCTAAGACTTACAAAGTTTTAATCTCTTTGAATCCAAGTATGTTCTATAATAGCTGTTTTTTGGAATACCGAGCAATATTTCCCTACTTTCTTTGAGTTTTGACAGAATTTTCTCAATGATTCTATTATGATTTCACTATTTCTGCATGCCCAGAATGTTTGGCTGCTACTCCCTTTTATAATATTATTCTAGGGTTCCAGGGTACCACTGATTCCCCTCCCCTATTCCCTAGGTACTAGAGCCCACGCTGTGCCAGCCATTTTGATGACTGGTACTTTCCTTGCTTCACATAGTTTTCTTCTTTTTGTGCTGTTTCCTTAAAAGCTTCTTGCTAACTTTCTATTTTGGGGTGTTCTTAGAGGTTGACTTCTTAATCTCTCTTCCTTCAAGACTTTTACATCTTACCTTTTCAGATTTAGCTTTTTGGCTACCTTTTCTTTTTGTCATTTTTTCTTGAGTGAGCTGATTCCTTCTTTGCTAGTCAAAAGTTTCCCAATTACTTCCATTTGTGGTTCATCCTTCTGGGTTCCCCAAGGTACCACACCTTTGTTCATAAATTGTTAGTGTCAAGCTTTCTGATCCCTTTCTGTAACGTTGGGTTGTTGAGAAGGACGTATCTGCCCTTCATTTCTTGTGCTTTTGTTGCTCTTTTGAGCTTTCTCAATCTCATCCAAGATGCGTTGTATGCTTCGAGGATCCCGAGTCCCCTGACAGTTTCTAGGCATCTCGGGCCAGTTCTTTCTATTGGATTTCTTTGGATTTTCTGATCTTGGCAGACAGGGCCTATTTCTTTTCTTCCCTTCACTTGTTTCTAAGGCCTATCCTTTCGTGGGTTCTGGGCTTTAGATCTTTTGGGCTTACCATCCTTTTTCCTTGTGGTGAGCTCAGCCACTTTGATATTACTTTCTATGGAGTTGGCCCATTGTACTATTTTTTGGGCCTTAGTGTTATGATTTTTTAGACCTCAACATTATTAACAACCTATCAAGTATAATGTCTGAGGTTAAAAAAAAAGAGAATAGATTAAAAATTGCTAAAAATATTAGACAAAATATATTTATATTAGTTTTAATAATAGTTTATTATATTTATATATCATATAATAGATTGATTAATTTAATGACTAATAATGAAGGTAAGAAAAATCACACTTAGGGTCCCACATGTAGGACTTGTAGAAACTAAAATCGTAATTGAAGTGTAAGTTGGGGAGTATAACTTTGCTTTAGAAGAAAACTTGAAGTGTAGCTCTGCCAACCACCACGTGACTTAAAGTATATTGTAATCTCAAATCAAAAATAAAAAAAAAAAAAAAAAAAATCTTATTTGAATAAACTAGCAGACTGGATGAAGAATTAAATAAGGACACGGTTTGTGTTTAATGTCCAGTTCAATTGGACACGTTAAAATGTGAACACATGAAGAAAAATAAAAAGCAAAGCATATTGACTAACAGGTGAGTCTAACCGTTGGAGATTAAGAAATGAAAGAGAGAGGAAGGAAGAAACCCTCTGTGACTGAGGTTGTGTTCTAATTTTTTGCCTAGAATCCCAAATGCAAATTAGCAAAGTTTGGTGGTGCTGTCAGTGAATATGTAATGCTCTAATTTTTGGAGGATGAAGAAGAAACCCTCCTCCATTATCTCCACCAAAGTAAGCTAGAGAAAATTTTTAAAGAGGAAGGAGCAAAAATTACTTGTCTTTGGGATTTTAATTTCCTTTTATTTTCTTTGTAAAAATTGTTACAATAACAATGTGTTCATCATAATTTATGAATGATCAGTTAATTAAAGTTAATGACATATACTATTATCTCTAATAGGATTGTATTCCTATTGCTAAGGTCTTGTAGCTAAATTGGCACTTCCCATGCACAAAGTGCTTGCGGTCTAGGGGTAAAAATATTCAAGCTGCGGAGATTAGTAGTATATTGTAATTATCTATAAAAAAACTTGTAATCCAATTTAATTAAGGTAAAATGTTATTTTAGACTTTCTTTTAAAAATAAAATAAGGGTAAACTACATAATTAGTCCTTAACCTTTACACTATATCATAATTTAATTCCTAACGTTTTAAATGTATCAATTCGGTCCCTAACGTTTTAATATTGTGTCAAAACGGTTTCAACTATTAAGTGATGGATGGAAAATGTTGACGTGGTTAACAGTCAAAATAAAATATTATTTTTTGCCACATTGACTGTCACATGTACTGCCATGTTAGCATAAACTTAAAAAAACTAGTGACACGTGCCCTTATTTTTTTTTTTCCTTTCATTTTCTTTTGCTTTGGTTTCTTGGTAAACAAACGGGATTATAAACCCATAGTTGAAAATTTGGACTTCATTTTCCTAGCAATAGAACAAGGGAAAAGCAATATTAATGAAAAAGCAAAAATTGCAAAACTAAGGCTGCGTTTGTTTCACATGAAAATGCTTTTAGGAAACTGTTTTACACCCTTGTGTATGTTTGGTACCCACAAAAAATATGGGCAAACGGAAATTTAGCAACCTGTTGATCGTAAAATAAGCCACTAAAAGTGTAAAATCATTTACGCTTTGATTTTACTTTCAAACATTTTCCAGAAACCGTATTTGAAGAGAGAGAGCTCAAGCACACACCTCACACGGTCCAAAACCCATCTCCAAGCTCACCTCAGCCAAGCTCCAGCCAACCCATATCGTGCCGCCCCCTACAGATGGCAATTTTTGCCCGACCCGTGGGTACCCGGCTCAGCCCGACCCTAGTAATGGGTTGGATTTTACCCGGTTCGATTAGGTTTAGGTTCGGGTATGGATTTTAAAAAAAAAATCCTGAAGCGGGTCCAGGTCGGGTCCGAGTTTTAGCAAAAAATCCGAGACCCAGCCCGAAACCCGGCCCGGATAAAAACCCGGTATGCTGAAATTACAAAAATACCCTAATATATATATATATACCTATAATCTAACCCTAACCCTCATTTCTTCAATCTTCAGTACTCAGTCACGCCTCCCTCCCTCATCCGATCCAACACTCCCTCTCCCTCCCTCAGTCCGATCCGACACTCCCTCACTCCGACACGGCCTCACACTCTCACAGCCCTCACTCATTCCGTCGTCGTCATTCGCTTCTCCTCTCACTCGCTCCCCTTACCGCTTTGTCGTTCGAGCCGCAGGTAACACAATAACAAAAATAAATCACCATTTTCTTTATTTTCTTCTTTGTTGTTTAACTTTTTTAGTAATTTTGTTTCAAACATTAGTTTCTCCCTCAGTCCGATCCGACACTCCCTCACTCCGACACGACCTCACACTCTCACAGCCCTCACTCATTCCATCGTCGTCATTCGCTTCTCCTCTCACTCGCTCCCCTTACTGCTTTGTCGTTCGAGCCACAGGTAACCCAATAACAAAAATAAATCACCATTTTCTTTATTTTCTTCTTTGTTGTTTAACTTTTTTAGTAATTTTGTTTCAAACATTAGTTTCTGGAAGCTTCGACAGTGTGTGTGAAGAGAGATATGCTGTAATTGAATTTACTTGTTGAAGTTATAGTTCTACCTGTTTGTTTTTTAGGAAAATGTTATCTGAAAAATGACTTAGTTTGGTTACTTACTAATTTTCCTGTTTGTTTGGTTGTGACTCTCAAAAATTACTTACTAATTTTCCAATTTTTGTTTTAAAATTTTGGATTTTTTTTTCAGTGTTTCATTAAAATTTGTTTGGAGGTTTTGATTGTGTGGTGGTTCATTGAATTTGTTGTGATGATAATAATGTTTATTTGGGTTTTGGGTGGGTGAGGGTTTGGTTTATGGGTTAAGGTGTTTGTGGTGTTATTGGGTTTGTTTTGGTAATTAGGATTGGATTTGATGATAAGTAATACATTGGGGATGTTGAAATCAGTGAAACTAAGTGTGAAATATGGTAGTGAATTTTTGTACACATATCTTTTACTTGATTCAAGTCTCAAAGCATTCTGTTCCCCTGTTCTTTCCCTTCATATCTGCATAGTTTGTTTAATGGAAGAAATTGTTTATTGTTTTTTGTGTTTGTTGGGAATGCAGATCTTAAAATGGAGATGGAAGACACAAACACAGACACAAACAAATCTGGTTCTTGAAGATGGGGAGCCAAATGAAGATGATGCGAGTTGTCACAATTGATGGGAGTTGTGTCACAATTGTGGAAGATTAAACATTTTGTATTAATTTAGTAGCTTTTTTAATTTCTTAGCCTTGTTGGATTAATTTGTTGGTTTGTAATTATTGTAAACTTGAGGGATTTATTTTGTAGTTTTTTAATTTCTTGGACTCGTTGGACTTTTGATACTTATTTCTTGGACTTGTTGGATTTATTTATTTATTTTTATGTTTAGCTGGTGATTTTAGTTATGATTTTCTTTAACAGGTGATTTATCAATATATGATTAGTAGCTTATGGTTTGGACTAATTTGGCATTTGGACCATGTTATTTAGGCTTGAATTAGAATATGCAGGCTTGAATGTAGGCAAAAATAAATATGGGCTTCAAAAAAATTTTTTTTTTTTGGTTGGGCTTAACATTTGGGCCACAGTATCTAGGCTTGAATTAGAATATGCAAGCTTGAATATAGGCAAAAAATATTTTGGGCTTCAATTCTTTTTTATTTATTTTTTTTTGGTTGGGCCACAAATTGGGCCCAATCCCTTAACGGGGCCCGCGGGGCCCGGCGAGGGCGGGTTCGGGCCACGACAAAAAAACCCGGTTAGTAAATGGGCCCAGTTCGGGCCACGGGTCTTGACCACACGGGTCGGGTCCAAGTATGGAAAAATCCGGCCCGAACTCAACCCGTTGCCATTCCTACCGCCCCTACTGCCCAGATCACGCCACCCTACCTAGATCACACGCCGGTCAAGCTTCCTCTTTTTTCTCTCTTCTTCCTCAACTCTTCTTCTCCCTCTTGCTCAATGTCACCGCCATCTAGATCGGAGCCTTGCATCTCGTTCTCGTCGTTACCACCCAAGACCAATCTCGTCACGACCACTGAAGATCGTCGCCACCACTGAAGACCGATCTCGTTGACCCGATCTCCATCTCTTTCCCGATCTATCTCTCTTTCCCTCAACCTCTCACTCTTTCTTCCTCCCTCTCTCTCAATTTGACCAAGTTCAACTTGTGAATGAATGGAACTAATTGATTTTTGTTTTGTTAATTGTATGTACTGAAATTTTCCATTATAAAATTTGTTTGGAAGCTGTGAAAATGGTTGAGAAAATGTGAGAAACTAGTAAAAATTTGGGTTTTTAGAATGCAACCAAACACCTGAAAACGTTTTCTAAAACAATTTTCATAATGCAGCCAAACACTTGAAAATATTTTCTTTTCCCAAAAATATTTTCACCTGAAAATATTTTACATTGAAACAAACGTAGCCTAACAAACCCATTTCTGGAAAAAAAAAAAACACACACACACAATATTTATGTTGCTTACATAAATTTAAAGGCCGTCTACAAAGTCCATATTATTTTCAAAGCTCTTAGGCGTAATTGTATTGATGTTGATAAAGTTTGACACTAGGTCTAACAACAAATTGTTAGTAACACTAAAGAAATTTATGGACTATTTTGATCTTTGGGTGGGATTGGAATTAAAGAAGATGTATAATATGATGACAACAAGCATAGAACTTTGATGGCGTGTAGGAAGAGCAAGGGTAAAAGATTTTATCATTGGTTTAGATTAAAGAAAAGGAAAATCTTGATTCCAATAAGCATGATAGTGTTGACAGCAAGCAAGAAGAACAAGAAATTAGGTGAGTGGCTTGTGCTTCAAAGTTTTGTTTTTTCCCTGGTTTGGTTTCTAGGAAAATGAAGCTGAAATTTTGAATTCTGGGTTTATAATCCCGTTTGTTCCGCAAGAAAGCAAAGCAAAAGAAAATGAAAGGAGAAAAAAAATAATTTGAAGAACACGTGACACTAATTTTTTTAAAGTTTATGCTGATGTGGCAATACATATGACAGTTTATGTGGCAAAAAATAATATTTTATTTTGACCATTAGTCATGTAAACATTTTCCATCCATCACTTAACTGTTGGGATCATTTGGATACAATACCAAAAATTTAGGGACGAAATTGACACATTTGAAACGTTAGAGATTAAATTGAGATATAGTGTAAAGGTTGAGGACCAATTATGTTGTTTACCCATAAAGTAAATACTAATTATACATACATGCATAATTTTAGCCGAGAATGAGGGGGCCAAAAGCATATATTTTCTTTTAAAAGTTTCATAAAATGGTTTACTATTTTTCAATTTTCCATAAAAAGTTTCCTAAAAGGGTTTTATTAATGTATGTCCTTGAGGTAAAATGTTATTTTAGACTTTTTTTAAAAACTAAAATATATACTATTCATATATACAAAATTTTAGCTAGCAATGAGGTGGCCAAAAGCATATATTTTCTTTAAAAAGTTTCATAAAATAGTTTTCTATTTTTTCATTTTTTCATAAAAAGTTTCTAAAAATGATTTATTAACCTATACCATTAGAGCATATGTTAGTATAACCCTTTCTTTAAAAAGGATAAACTTGCTCGAATCATTGTAATACAAATATATCTAAGGGTTTACAGCCAACCTGCCACCTAATGCTAATACTCTATTGTGTCAATTTAATTTTTAATATTTAAAATTTGTTAATTTAGTCCCTAATTTTTTTATATACTAGTAAGGGTTGCACGAGCAAGGCACGTGTAGCCTCTTGAGTGAAAAAATTTTAGAAAGAATTTTTTTTTGAAGTAGTAGCAAATCTTGTATTTAAATTTAGAATAGTTTTTTAACATATGACTATCTATTTAGTGTGTGTTTGGCAAAAATTAAAAAGCCAACTTATTTTACTATTCAGCTTTTTTTGCTACTATTTATGAGTCACATTGCACTTTCTGGTATTTATGATCTCACTGTACTATTTCAGCTAACATTTACATTTATCTACAGTACTTTCAGCAAAAAAATTTCAATTTCAACAAAATAAGCGGATCCCAAACAGATCCTTACTATAATAATTTCTTAGAACATATTTACTAAAGACAGTATCTACTCACAAAAAAATTCTACTAAGAATGATAATAAATGTCGTCATCTTCCAACAATAAATATGTAAGTTTTGATAAAATATTGTCATAATATTTAGATTTTCGCAATAAATGATGACATATGCTACAATTGAAACTCTTCATCAAATTAAATACCTACAACCGTATGCAATGAATATTTTGTTATTCATACTTCCTTCTTTATCATTTTATTGTATGAGCCTTACTACGATGCTTAACTTACTTAATTTTTAATAAACACATTTTTAAGATATAAAAAAATAACAAAAGACATATGTCATTGAAGTTTCTATTAGATAAAATTATAAATCTAAAAGATTTAAACCTCTAATAAATTAGTGTTCTCTAGGTAACAAATAGAATATCATAGATCACAATTTTTACTTTTTAAGTATGACTAACACATAAAACTCAAAATACACAAAGAAATTTTTGGGACATTAAAATTTAGTGAGGCATTTTAGACATTGCACAATGAAATATTCTATGAATCATAAGATTTTGTTAAGATTTAACTAAGAGAGTAACAGTAGGGACCATATGCTTGTGTATAAAATATAAAGGAGGAAATTATTCAATTTTAAAGTTGGGGGATGAAACTACTCCAAACATAGAGGGAGAAAGTACTTTTTTCTATAATTTTTTTTTTTGTTAGTAAAACTATGTGTTTTTTTTTTACGTTAAACAATGTGTTAAAAAAAACCCATGAAAACAATCCATAAAACTATGAATTTTGGCTCAACAAATTCGCTAAAAAAAAAAAAATATCAGGAACACAATAAATGTCACGATATTTTCTCAATACCTTTATTTTAGCAATGGTGGGCCCTAGTATGATATTTTATAATTTTATTTTAGAGTAATGCTACATCCACAATATTTTCATAATAAATCCTAGACGGTAAATTGTTATTGATTTTTAAACTATGAATTAAAAAAAAAATCAACAGAATAAAATTGAGCGTGAAACAATAAATTTTTGCTCACCAAATTTGACTAAACCAAAAAAGAAGTCTAGGAATATAACAAAATGTCACAATATTTTCACAACACCTTTATTTTCAACCATGGTAAATTTAGGTTTGATAAATTATTTATTTTATAGAAATACTATCTCCATAATATTTTCATATCAAATTCTAAATGGCAAGTTGTTAGTGATTTTAAAATGAACCAACAACTGATATCATTTTTTTATCCATCAATAGCAGCTTACCAATTTTGATTTGTTGAGAAAATGTTGTGAACTTTGCAATTTTTTATTTAATCTATAAGAAATTGAGATCTCAAAAATTGTGAAAATGTTGTGAACAATGAAAATTGAACCAACCCAAAAAAAAAAATGTAGCCACTACTGTAGCTTTACGCATTCACACTATTGTTATGAAAGTGCTGTGAAAATTGTTATGGATGTAGCACTTCTTTTTTCACAATACCTTTATTTTTAGTTGTGGTTAGTTCTTGTATGATATTTTATTTTGACTTATAAGGAATTAAAATTTCAATAATTGTGAAAATATCGTGAAAATTTATTGTGCTAATTAAGAACTCTATATTAAAAAAAAAAAAAAAAAAAGGAGTGGACCGGACGATATTACCCGAAGGAAAAAAAAAAAAAAGCAGCGAAACAATGCAAAGGATTGAATAAACCAAGTTACTGTAGTTTTACTGTAGCTATAGCGCATTGGCAAAAAAAAGTGTTGACTAGGCGATATTACCGGGGGAAAAAAAAGGCTAGTGAACAATGAAAATTGAACCGACAAAAAAAAAAATGTAACTACTACTGTAGCTTTACGCATTCACATTTCTGTTATGAAAGTGTTGTGAAAATTGTTGTGGATCACAATACCTTTATTTTTAGTTGTGGTTGGTTCTTGTATGATATTTTATTTTGACCTATAAGGAATTAACATCTCAACAATTGTGAAAATATTATGATAATTTATTGTGTTAACTAATAGTTCTATATAAAAAATAAATAAATAAAAAAGGAGTGGACTAGACGATTTTACCCAAAGGAAAAAGAAAAAAGAAAAAAAAAAAGCAACAAATGAAAAAAAAGCAGCAAAACAGTGCAAAGGACTAAATAAACCAAGTTACTGTAGTTTTATTGTAGCTATAGCGCATTGGCCAAAAAAAATGTTGACTAGGCGCATTGGCAAAAAAAANAAAAAAAAGCAGCGAAACAATGCAAAGGATTGAATAAACCAAGTTACTGTAGTTTTACTGTAGCTATAGCGCATTGGCAAAAAAAAGTGTTGACTAGGCGATATTACCGGGGAAAAAAAAGGCTAGTGAACAATGAAAATTGAATCGACAAAAAAAAAAATGTAACTACTACTGTAGCTTTACGCATTTACATTTCTGTTATGAAAGTGTTGTGAAAATTGTTGTGGATCACAATACCTTTATTTTTAGTTGTGATTGGTTCTTGTATGATATTTTATTTTGACCTATAAGGAATTAACATCTCAACAATTGTGAAAATATTGTGACAATTTATTATGTTAACTAATAATTTTATATAAAAAATAAATAAATAAAAAAGGAGTGGACTAGACGATTTACCCAAAGGAAAAAAAAAATGAAAAAAAAAAGCAACAAATGAAAAAAAAACAGCAAAACAGTGCAAAGGACTAAATAAACCAAGTTACTGTAGTTTTATTGTAGCTATAGCGCATTGGCCAAAAAAAGTGTTGACTAGGCGATATTACCGGAAAAAAAAAAAAAAAAAAGGCCAGTGAACAATGAAAATTGAACCAACCAAAAAAAAAAATGTAGCTACTATTGTATCTTTACGCATTCACACTTTTGTTATGATAGTGTTGTGAAAATTGTAATGGATCACAATACTTTTATTTTTAGTTGTGGTTGGTTCTTGTATAATATTTTATTTTGATCTATAAGGAATTAACTTCTCAACAATTGTGAAAATAATGTGACAATTTATTGTGTTAACTAACAGCTCTATATAAAAATAAATAAATAAATAAATAAAAAGTAGTGGATTGGACGACATTACTTGAAGGAAAAAAAACAACGAAACAGTGCAAAGGACTGAATAAACTAGGGTTGTAAATGAATCAAGCTGATCATGAACAACTCGGGCTCGGCTGGATAAAAAGCTTGTTCATGTTTGTTTGTTTATAAATAAGTCAAGCTTGAGCCCTAGTTTTAGGCTTGTTTAATAAACAAGCCGAGCCCAAGCAAAAAAATTTGTTCACAAACAAGCTCGCAAGCTATTAGGCTTGATACACAACAATTCAAGCATAATTGGCAAAAAAAAGTGTCGACTGGATGATATTACCAAAAAAAAAAAAAAAAAAAAAGAGGCCAGTGAACAATAAAAATTGAACCAACCTAAAAAAATGTAGCTACTACTATAGCCTTTTCTTGCCCTTTGCAATTCTAGAATTGATCAAGGTCAAAATCATCATGTTGAATCTATTAGTACAAGTGGAAGTGTCTCTGGTTTGACTATTGAAGCTTATGGTGTGCCTGTTGCAATTGGTGTGCCTTCCTCATCAGCTCATGACAATTCCAATTTCATTGATACTGTGTCAAGTACTACTTCAAGCCTTTTCTTCAAACCTACTTTGCAACACTCTATATTTTCTACCATAGTAGTTGATAGAGAGTGTTTTCATACCACTGATTGGGTCATAGACACAAGGGCTACTGACCACATGGTACATTCTGTCACTTGCTTTACTTCCATCACCACTATCTTGAATACTCATGTTAATTTGCCTAATGGTGAAATAGCTTTAGTCACACACATTGGTACTGTGAGGATTTCAGAAAAACTTACCCTTTACAATGTGTTATGTGTTCCATCATTTAGTTTTAACCTCATCTCTGTCAGTCAGTTAGCCAAATCCATTTCATGTTGTCTTATCTTTTTTGGGACCTTGTGCTTTATCCAGGACCTTGCTCATTGGAGCACACTTGGTCTAGGTAAGGAACGCAATGGGCTCTACTTGCTAGAAAGGGATAACTCCACTTCACACTCAATATCTGCTTCTATTTCTGCTGCAATACCTTTAGTCCGTAGCACTCATGTATGGCATTCTAGATTATGACATCTGTCTAATGCCAAATTAGTTTCAATTAGGAATAATGGTGAACCACTTTGTACTTCAATTGAGGACTTTGCTTGTGAAATATGTCCACTTGCAAAACAAAAACGTTTGCCTTTCAATAAAAGTTCTCAAATTTCTACTGCTTTTTTTGATTTGATACATTGTGACTTGTGGGGACCTTTTTCAGTGTCTGCCATTGATAATTGCAAGTATTTCTTGACAATTGTAGATGATTGCTCAACGTGTACTTGGGTTTACTTGTTGAAACATAAGTCCCAAACCCAATCTGCTTTAGAAGGATTTTGTACCATGGTGGAGACTAAATTTTCTAAAAAGGTTAAGACCATTAGGTCTGATAATGGTACAAAATTTTTATGAGGGATTTCTTTGCTAAGGAAGGTATTTGCCATCAATTAAGATGTGTTGAAACCCCTCAACAAAATGGTGTTGTTAAGAGGAAACGTCAACACATCATGAATGTAGCTAGGGCTCTTATGTTTCAATCACATTTACCTTTATATCTATGAGGACATGCTGTTCTTGCTGCTGTTTACTTGATAAATAGAACTCCCTCTTTAGTTTTATCATATCAAACTCCTTTTGAAATATTGTTTGGTCGTCCACCCATTTATTCACATTTGAGGGTTTTTGGTTGCTTGTGTTTTTCCTTTACCCTTTTTAATCACAGAACAAATTTTGCTCCTAGGGCAAAGAAATGTGTCTTCTTGGGGTATCCTTTTGGGGTAAAGGGATATAAGGTTCTTGACTTGGCCACTAACAGTGTGTTTCTCTCTAGGGATGTTGTTTTTCATGAACACTCTTTTTCTTTTGCATCTGTTTCTAGTAGTATTGCAGATCCTTTTACTTCTTGTGAAGATGTTGTTGCTCCCTCTTCTTCAATAGGTAATGATTCCTTTGTCACTCCCATTAGCGTCCCTGACTTTGTTCCTAATAATACTGATAATACCTTATTTCCTTCATCTACTTCTACTGATCCTGTTTTTGATAATGACATTACTTCTTCTTTAATGGCTGCTGATGTTTCACCTAGTCCTAGTCAAGTTTTTTCTCCAGGTTCTCCTTCTTCTCCACCAGTTGTACCAGCACCTCCAGTGCCTCTCAGGAAGTTAGCTAGAGACACTAGACCTCCTGCCTACTTGAAAGATTATGCTTGTACTAAATTTGCTCCTGGTGCTCCTTATGACCTTGCTGAGTGCCTCACCTACTCTCATTTGGAGCCTAGTTACCAAATCTACTTGCTGACAGTTGTTCTAGTCCTCAAGAACCTCAGAGTTTCTCTCAGGCAGTTCAAGATCCTCTTTGGAAAGCTGCCATGGACAAAGAAATTCAAGCTCTTGAGAGCAATCACACTTGGGATGTGACTGCTTTACCTCTTGGTAAATCTCCCATTGGCTGCAAGTGGGTATATAAAGTCAAATTCAATTCTGATGGCAATGTTGAGAGGTATAAAGCCAGGTTAGTGGCTAAAGGCTATACCCAAAGAAAAGGACTTGATTTTTTGGAAACCTTCTCTCCAGTTGCTAAGACAGTTTCAGTGAGGGTTTTGCTTGCACTTGCTACTGCTAGGTCCTGGCCTTTACATCAATTAGACATCAACAATGCTTTTCTCCATGGGGATTTGGATGAGGAGGTTTACATGACTTTGCCTCCTGGTTTTCACAGTAAAGGTGAGTGTTCAGCCTTTTCTTCAGCAGCTGCTCCTAAAGTATGTAAGCTGGTGAAATCCCTTTATGGTTTGAGACAAGCTTCTCGGCAATGATACACTAAATTGTCAGCAACAATCACATAGCTTGGTTTTGTTCAGTCCCGGGCAAACCATTCCTTATTTGTTTATAGCAGAGGATCTTTGTTCACTGCACTGTTAGTCTATGTAGATGATATGATCATTACAGGTAATGATCTTGATTGTGTTGCTTCTCTAAAGTCAGTTCTAGATCAAAAGTTTGGGATCAAAGACTTGGGATCACTCAAGTATTTCTTAGGCTTAGAGATTGCAAGAAACAAGACTAGCATCAGTTTAACACAAAAAAAAAAAAAAAAAAAATGCTCTTGAAGTTCTTAAAGAAACTAGAATGACAGGTTGCAAACTAGTTCAAACACCAATGGAGCAGCAATTGAAGTTGTCTAAAGGTAGTGGGGATCTAATTTCCAATCCTAGACAGTATAGAAGGCTTATTGGGAAGCTAATGTATCTGACTTTGAGCAGGCCAGATATCACATATGCAGTACATAGGCTTAGTCAGTTCTTAGCACAACCTAGAGTACCACATATGAAGGTTGCTACCAGGATACTTCAATACATTAAAGGCACACCTGGACAAGGTGTTTTCTTTCCCATAGATTCTGATTTACACTTAAAGGCATACTGTGATGCAGATTGGGCAGGATGCCCTGACACAAGGAAGTCCTTGACAAGCTATTGTGTGTTTTTGGGTGATGCTTTGGTGTCTTGGAGATCTAAGAAACAAAACGTAGTGTCTAGATCAAGTGCTGAAGCAGAGTACAGGGCAATGGCTACAACTACATGTGAATTGACTTGGATCTTACATTTGTTGCAAGATTTGCATGTTAAACATGACAAACCTGTGTTGTTGTACTATGATAACCAGGCAACACTTCACATAACAGCAAACCTAGTGTTTCATGAAAGGTCCAAGCACATAGAAGCTAATTGTCATGTTGTGAGAAATAAAATCATTGATGGTACACTTAAAACCTTATATGTCTCAACCAAGAATCAGTTGGCAGATGTATTTACAAAAGCATTAGGGGTTGAAAACTATTTGAGGTTGATCACTAGATTGGGTGTCATCAATATTTTTGCTCATGTAGTGGAATATGCTTCCTCACCTAAGCCAAGTCAAAAGGCAAGAGCTATGCTCTTGAGGGGGAGTGTGAAAATTGTAGGACATACTACAGGGTAGAGTAGCATGAGACAAGCTACAAGTGTGGCAAGTGATGCAGCTATTGCTGAGATGAAGTGCACTAGCCAAGTCACAAGGATGGTAGGGAGTGCAGCACTTGCTGATAAGCAGTGCAGTGATCAAGCCACACAGCGTGCATCAACACCTGACCTAATTAGCACTGAAGTCTTGGAAGTCATTGAGGCAATGCCACATCATGAATTCTTCATTTAAGATCACTGAAGACTTAAGTTTCGAGATTTTAGGAAGTAGTTGGTCATAGTTGACACGTGTATAATTCTGGAAGTTTCAATAACTGTAGTGATGTAGCTGTTGCTGAGATGAAATGCACTAGCCGAGCCACAAGGATAATAGGGAGTGCAGCACTTGCTGATAAGCAGTGCAGTGATCAAGCCACACAACGTGCATCAACACTTAACTTGATTAGCATTGAAGTCTTGGAAGTCATTGAGGCAATGCCACATCATGAATTCTTCATTCAAGATCACTAAAGACTTGGGTTCCGAGACTTAGGAAGCAGTTGGTCATAGTTGACACGGGTATAATTCTGTAAGTTTCAATAACTGTTTTTGGCACCATTCTTGGAAGTTAGTTATGCTCACTGTGTATGTAAACAATGCATTATGTATTTTACTATTCACTTTTTATTCTTGTAATCATTTTTTTAATCAATGAAATTCTCCCAATTCTATTTAGATTTCTCTCAGTTTTTTTCAATTAATACACTTAATAGCAAATGCAACACCTGCAAAATGTTTGTGTGTGGTTGTAATGGGTGATCACGCTATAATATATTGTACTTTTACACATACAATAAGTGAATAGTGTTGCTTCAAAGACGCAATATTTATTTTTGTAAAAAATAATCAGTATTTGGGTAAGACTGTAACTTTGGGGGTTGATGTATTAGTTCATACATATGTGTCTATTCCAAAGGGGTGCAACTTTTCTTATAAATACCAACTCTCATTTGCATTCATATACAATTCATTATCGATAGACAACAGGTTCTAGTTTGTGATCACTATTCGTTATCGTGCACATTTAGGACCAACACAAAATGAGGAGACGCCTACTTACTATACCTCTGAGGTTGTGACCAACCTGTGGAGTTGATGAAAAGTACTTTGATACAACTTCGTACATAAAAAGAAGGGAGATGCATTTTTTGTTATACTTCAAGGGATAACCGTGACCTCCTTAACGAGCAAAAGCCTGATTTTTACTCAAAATTTTTGATCATATTCTATAATTATTCGTGGGTCTCATATAGGACCTTTGCACGAAAGAAATTCCAACTTAACAATGAGAAAGAGATGAGCTTCAGCTATCCTAAAACAATGAGATAAAATAACACCTATCCTAGATCAATGCTCTACTTGGAAATACAAAACAGAGACAATTCTAATCTTATGCAACTGTTGCCACTTTGGATTGTCCCGTGCAATGCCATGTCAGCCCGTAACATTCTCCAATGGCAAAGTCAGGATAGAACTCTGAGTAGATAATTGAGCAGAGCAACTTTAGGAGCATTGAAAATACATGCTTCCAAAAATATATTAGTAAATCACATTCATAGAAATCTATTTATTTTTTAAAAACAAACTATTTTTCATTTTGAGTACTGGAGAATTAGGAATAGGGATATAAGAATCCATAGATGGCTCTTTTCCCATTAGAAGAAAAGATACAAAAAGATTTTTTTTTTGGAAAGCAAAAAGAAAAATTATTGAGTGTGTGTGTTGTATTTTGTTTATTAAAAATTATTGATATATTTAACTTGATCTTGAAAAAAAATTATAATATTTTATAGCTCCACTTTTGCTTCTTAGGATGATTGATTTAGGTTGGATGGCCGATTCGGTATTCATCATTCATTGACCCTCGGTATTCATCATTCATTGGCTCAAGCTAATGGGCTTGGAGGCGCACGAGACCTCATTCTTTAATGTACCACTATTATTTTTGCACATATTAAGCAAAAAAAATTAAAAAATCTGTTCACGAACGAACATTTTTTAAGTCTTTATCTTGCACTCGAAACAAAGTAGAAGAGACAAAAAATGATGGACGCTCCACCAAAAGTGAGGGAGTTATATAATATAATATAGAATGTTATTATAATTACAATAATTGCAGCAAGAACCTAATCCGGAACAGATACACCTCACCGGCCGAAAATCATGACCTTGATAATACTAAGTCTTCGGAATAAAAGAATCTGAGTCCAAATATCCAAAGGAACAAAAACCCGCAAAAATAGAAATGAATCCTCAACACACATGATTTGAATCTCAATTGCTGAGATTTGAGAATATATATATATATATATAATTATATATATCTACTGTTTGAAATGAATTTGCAAGTAATAAATGAAATAATAAATCTGGACCTCTAGTTCTCTTGTCAAAAAGTCAGTGGATAGCTAACAATCAACAGTCTCTAGATTAAATCGTATATTTCTCCTCTCTTATGTAAACTAATTAAATCTAAGTTTATGAATTCACTGTTACTGATGCATGATTGATATGAGGACTATACTTTACCTATAAGGCACTTCGTTGGGTGGGGCTGTGTGGAATGAGGAGACAACCTTTGCTTTACTTGTTGTCCTTTTCTAATTACGTGCTCTATTTCTGATAGACATTTTAATAGATATGCTAAGATTTTTACTTATGATATTCATTCTATAATTATTAATCTTGTCATCTGATTAAAGAATTAATCAGTTTTTAGTATAGGTTTAAGTTAACTAGAATTCACGAAGAATTAAATCTTTTCATGTTTGCAATGATACAATTAAAAAAAAAAAGTATTTTAAAAAAAGCATATAATTTATTTGTGTAACATATTAAACCATATGGTTTCAAAATTGACAAATAAAACTCCAGAGTTTTTTCATTTTTATTTTTATAAGTCCAAACACAATTCCATTAAAAATAAATGAATTGCAATTTAATTTATTAATCTTTGAAATCTTACGGTTTAAATTGTTCCTTTAAAACTACATGTTTCTAAATTATAGGTTTAAAATATAATTTTTTTTCCATATATATAATTTCATTATGAGAATTTATCTAATTAAAACCTTCAACCCCACCATGGTTGAAATTGGCAAGCTCCAATGTTCCCAGGCTCCCAACAATTCAATTCACTCACAAAACTCAATGGATGGTGATGATTGTGATTGAGATAATCTACTCTCACGATTTAGCTATGGTGAGATGGAAGAGTGTAGAAAATTGATGGTATTTGGCTCTCTTAATAATGGATACAATTATCTCACCTATCAGGTGGGTGCTTAGGGTTTAATTCATGGGAAATGATAGGTATTTATAGTAGGAAGGGGCTAGTAGTAAATGATCAAAATAACTATTTTTTTCTTTTTTCTAATGATCGAAAATTTTGCAAGAGCAAACTAGTAATTGTCTCACAAATCTAAAATTAGAACGAATTTTTAAAAGTGTCATGTTTCTATTTTGAGTGTCAATGTCTTGTAAATTAATTTTCAGTTCTGATAGTATTACATTAGGCACTCAAACCCAACCCGATTACAAAAGTAACCCACAAATACAAAGAATAAAGTATGAAATTACAATTAAATTTACACGAAATAAAATTAACACAAATACAAAATTTAAATTAAAATTTAAAAAAAAAATTTAACATAACACATTCTTAAAAGTTGATCGTAGGAATCTTAACGTAACACATACTTAAAAGTTAACCCAACACAATCTAATGTGTAAAATCCACATTGAAAAGAAAAGGTTGGTATGCTTTCTCTTTCAGTTATCCATTGTCAATTGTTATCATCTACACGACAGTTGAAGTGACAGTATTTTTAAAACATTTTTGACTTCTGCTGATCATCCCACCTATTCTTTAAAAGAATTATCTATAATATAACGTGGATCTTGTCTACATATGGATATATTTAAATATATTTTTTAACTTAGCTCTTTTTTGTCTTGCTAAAAATAGATTACTGCTGATTTTATCGTTATCTTTCTTTAACTTTTCGTCCTCTTTCGCACCTAGAACAGTTTAAATTTTCTATATATTTTCAATTTTGTCCTAAAATATCTTCAGCAGTTGTCCTGTTTGGTGAGTAGACACAAGACAGTCAACTGTCCTGCCAAAGATTGATCTTTACTTCCATCAGTCTTTTTTCTTTTCTTTTCTTTTTAATTATTATTCTCATAATGTGTTTTGTGTATGAAGAGCTAAGCAAAGCACAACATTCATTGCTTGCTTCACACGCCTAAAAGTTAAAACATCAGCATAAACACTGGCTTGCGTTGGGTGGTATAAGCGTGTTTGAATAGCGCTAATAGGTGCGTTGAGTAGCTTATAGGTTTTATTGTATTTTTTGTATTATTTATGAGTTTTATTGTATTATTTTAGTTAATTTTTAGTTTGATTGATAGTACTTTTGGTAAAAAAAAATTCAATTTCAGTTAAATAAATTATTTCTAAATAGGCCTTTAGTTTGCGTTTGGAATTAGAGTTTAAAGTCAGCTCATTTTACTATTTAGTTTATTTTTGTTGTTATTCAGTTTATTTTTACTATTATTTTTAGGTTTTACTACACTTTTTTATACTATTCATAAATTTCACTGTATTATTTTACTCTTATTTACAATATTTTTAACAAAAAAATTCAATTTTAACTAAATAAATGGTTACCAAATGTACTCTTAATTGCCAAAATGTCTTTCTAATTTATTTTTGTGTCATTATCATCAAATATCCTACGTACCGCAGCGTGTAGTACCGTTCATTTGTGGCTAGTGGACATGCACAATGACTATAAGTTCAAATTTTTTTAGCCAAAAAATAATAATAACTATAGGGTCTCGATTTTCAGACCAAGCCCAAAAACGAATGGAATCTAGGCCCAATGAACTCGGTATAATGAATTTGTAGAGAGTAGGCCAAAGAGCTAGGCTTTAATGCAACGGACAACGACTAAAAAGGATTTACATGATGATCAAATAGAAATGAGCTGAGTTTATTAAAGAAAGTTCGTCCTCTGTACCATCTGAGGAGCTCTGTTCTTGTTGTGTGTGTGATGACCATGGTTCCAGGAGTTCTTCAGATTCCCCCCCCTCCTTTTATGGTGGGTTTCTCTTATTATATAGTCATCTCTAAGAGCATCCACAGTAGTGGAGCTAAAAATTTAGCTTTTTAGCTCCACCAAAAATTACTTTATCTATTATACCTACACACATGTTGCAGCAGTGGATCTATTTTAGCTTTCAACACAATAAAATAATATAAACATCACAATAAAATAATATATCTACTACAATAAAATAAAATATCTACTACAATAAATAACAATCACAACCACCTGTAACCGTCACCCCCACCGCTACAGCCGCCGCCCCACCGCCCCGCTGCCGCCATCAACTCTTCCACCACCGCCACCGCCGCTGCCGCCACATGATAGCAAATAATCGTCTAGTGTTAACAAGTAATTTTTTTAACCCCAAATTATACTTAATACATTTTTTTTTTACTAAAACAATTTTTCAATCATCATGATAGCCTATTATCGTCTCAATTGTCTGGAAGTAATCTTGGAACAATGTGAACTATAAAATGCAAGAACTTTATAAAAAAACATATAAAATAAAACACATATTATAACAAGAACAATGTAGTCCATACATTACTCACGTACATAACTCAAACCAAATTACAATAAAACTCACACACTCGCACAAATTCCTATGACTCATGCTTCTCAACATACAAAAAAGAAAGTTCCTACGACTCGCCTTGCAATTGCCATAAATGTTCAATGAGGTCCGACTGGAGTTGAAAATGAATTT
>NW_027070299.1:228454-242679 GCF_002906115.3 Quercus suber
TTGAGTCATCAAAAGAAACTTGCGAACCAAATAGTTATCCTGGATGCAACCTTCAAGACAATTAGAAAGCAATTATACTATAAATGCAATATTAAAATTAAATGATATAAGCCACAACAAAATGAATATAACCAATCACGCACATTACTATAAATGCAAGATTAAAGCTAAATGATATAAGCCACAACAAAAGAATATAACCAATTCACGCACAAGTTACAACATAAACACAATTTTGTCTTACTCTCAAGCATTAAAAAAGATAAGTAAAATAAGAAATACTATGAATGCTCATTGTTCATAGATTTATTCTAAGACCTGTCATCTCAAAACCAAATTTATGATACTAAGAATGTTCAATGAATAGAAATAATTATATCAATGCCTATCACAGGACCAAATGAAACTTAACAAAAGAAAAAAAAGATTGCACTTCAAAGTCTTTGTTAAATTGCACTTCAAGTCACAACACAAATACATACATCTAGTTTAAGATTAAAGTCAAGTGACATAAGCCTATTGAATACATAAAATTACTACCAAAATACATAAAGGCCTACATAAGCCATTACAAAATACATTAAAGCCTAAATTACATCCAAAATGCAATCAAACCCATTAATTACGTGATCTTCGTTTTGCCATGATTTCCTCTTGGAGTTGTTCATAAAAAGCTTTTTGCGCTTCGGTCAAGCCACTTGTATCTTTCATCATGATTCTCTCCTCCTCTAACCTTTCCGTTATCTCAAATTTTTTCTTCTCAATCATGATTTTCCTTCTCAATCTTAAGTTTTTCATCATTTTTTTCCTTCTCAACCGCAAGTTTTTCTTTCTCAATAAACATTTTCTCCTCTTCCAATTGAGTTACATCCTCAATCAATTTCAATTTCTTGTTCAAATATTCCCTACATCTTTTTCGGTGGCTTTGTTCTTTCGAATGGCCTTTTCCGCCTTCTTACCAATAGGTCTCTCAAAATTAGAAGAGTCACCAAGTCCGGACCCACAATCCCCTTCGCCAATAGATATTGACTCTGGAGTTAGAGGCACAGATGATCTTGATTTAGCATTGCTAGGATCGGCAAACTTTGGTTGGTCCTTTAACATGAGCCAACAATGGTCAAGAAGAAAGGGTTTCTCGTGCTTCTCTACAAACAAAGCCTTTGCATCTTTAATCTAAAAAAATTAAAAGAAATATAACATAATTAATATCTTCAAACTATTGGTGAATGGACATGTTAACACTATTGCAATATAATTTATACCTTATCTTCTTCGGTTGTACCACTTTGATGAAGTGCATTAACTTGAGCCATACACCCAGCAAACTTATTTACCCTTTCACTAATCGTTCCCAATGACTTAGCAAGGAGACAACAGTACGTGTAGTATCGGATGTATTGTACTTCTGGAAATACTCCCAAACTTTTTTAGGAAATGTATGTTGTGTTTGTTCATTACTATTTACGGCATCAACACTAGTATTAAGCCATGCTGCCACTAAAAGTTTATCTTCCTCTACACTAAAGTTAGAGCCTCGTTTTCCTTTTGCAGAAGAGGCATTTTCAACTTGAGGTTGAGGTGGAGGTGGAGAATCAGAAACTGACAAAGGAGTATTTTGAGCCGTTCCCAAAAATTGCGAGTCAATTTCTATATCCCCATTCATAATACCCGTAAAATATGATAAGTCTGTACGTAACTCAGTGTCTCTACGTGACCCATAAAATTAGAAAAAAAAAATGTAAACTCCCCCTGCACACAGAAAATTCCCAAACTTACATTTATATCAAAACTTAAAATACTTAGAATTATAACAATAGATCATGATTATGCATATCAAAACTCAAAATTTCCCTGCACACAGAAAATTCCCAAACTTACATTTATATCAAAACTCAAAACCAAACTAACAATTTCTCATTAAATTGACCACAAGAAATGTGTGCTCTGTTTCTAGTTTTGTGCAACAGGACATATCCAACAAAATCCACCCAAATCAGAGCACACCATCTTACCAAATCCATATCACAAAATCCATAATCATCATCATCATCAATGAGAAACAGAGCACTTACCAAATCCATATCACAAACATTAATAATCATCATCATATCACAAAATCCATATCACAAACATTAATCATCATCATCATCACTCACACTTACCAAACCATAATCATCATCAATCTACCAAAATAATGTACCAAAATCACCAAGCCAATAATCCAAAACAACAACAAAAAATCATATATCAAAAATAAAAAACAGAGACATCTAGTGGACCAAATCAAAAACCCAAAGTGGATTGGCAAAAGATTATACCCAAATCAAAAAACCCAAAGCATCCACATGAAGAAGACAGAGACTGACCTGAAACGGATCGGTGGAAGAGAAGTGCGTCGAGGCAGATCGGCGGCGTGGGTCTGAACTTGACGATGGCGGCGACATTGATGATGGTTGGGCCGGCGACGTTGACAGAGTGAGCTTGAGAGGCTTGAGATGAGAGATGACAGTGAAATAGAGTGAGTGAATGAGACCGGATTTGATAAAATGAAAACAAAAAAAAGAAAAGAAAAAGGAGGCAAGTTGTACCGGAGTGAGGTGGACGGAAGCTTGAAGCTTGAGGTGGACGGAAGCAAGTTGTATCGGAGTGAGCTTGAGGTGGACCGGCCGACGAATGAGAGGAGAGACGACAGTGAGCTTGAGAGGAGAGGAGCCAGCAACGAGAGAGAGAGGGGCTGAGTGTTTGTGCAGAAAGACTGGAAAAAGAGTGGCTGAGTGTTTGTGTAGAGAGTGGCTGAGTGAAATGAAATAAAAAAAATGAGAAGTTAATACACGGCTGGGATTAAAATATATATATATATATTTTTTTGCTCCAAGCTACAGTGCACATCTATTTTTAGATGTGCACTGTAGCAATTCATCTATAAATTTTAACTTTACCTCCACTGCTGCATGAGGTTTTTTGTGTTTGTGGAGCTAAATTTTAGCATTATAGCATTTTAGCTCCACTGCTGTGGATGCTCTAAATAACCTTCGCTTTTCACTTGTTAATCATCTAAGCTTATACTCAAGTGCTTGTCCCATCAAATATCATTTTTGGTATCTTATGAGTCACGGTAATCGAGGTAGTGCTGTTCAGAGGTCGTTTCCTCATTAATGTGGTTAGGACGTTAGTTGGGGACACTTAATGCAGAGGTGATAGTTTCTCCTTGAACTACTCCTCCACCATACTCTCATGGCTGGCCCCTTGTACTCGTCCTTCTTTTCAAAATGCTCTAGGAGGCTGCCTTTGATGGCGTGCCACTGTTCCCTTCTATGATCTTGCTAGCTGAGGACAGGATTGTCCTCGGCGATGACTCTCGGCAATACAGGCTTTCTTGGTTCGTTCTCGGACGTTCCTTCCTTCTCGGCGTGGGTTTTGGGCCTAGTACAAGAATGGGCCGGGGTCGCTGAATTCTTAGGCCCCACAATAACAATAATATTTTCATTATTAATTAACTAGTCTAAACAATTCGAACAGTTGACTTTGTCCAACTTTTTTGTTCCACTCAGGTTATTGGCAGAAAGGATTTTGGATCGATGAACCTAAAGTTCAGTTTACATAATACCAATTCAATCTACTCAATAGGACTAAAGATTGAAAGTCAAGTTGAGGTTTTTATTTATTTCTTTAATAATTCAAAAGTTACAACAATAGAAAGGAGATTTCAACCTTGATTTATCTGGTAAAGAAGAACAAATAATGCTATTGAGATACAAAACTCTTGTTAATTAAGTCGAGTTTTGAAAGTTCAATATTAATTCATTTTATTTTATTTAGAATATCAGTTGAGTTCGAGTTTATCGCTAAACTAGATTATGTGTAAGCATGTACATGGGTTGGTTTGGAGAGTTTTTTCAATTTAACCTTCCTAATCCAACCCACATGTGTCGGGTCGGGTTGTTAAGTTGTAATTACATATTTCATGCCAGTAAAAAGTTAGGTTTTAATCAATTATTCAAAGACTCATTTCAATAAATTATTACAGTTCACATATAATGTTTAAATTGTATTTAAATTTCGAATATTGCCAAACATAAAAGATCAAACATATATATTTTTTAAATTAAAAAAATACATGTTTAATCTTTTTAATGAACCATAAATTTTATTAACCAAAAAACAAAACTACACAGACAGAGAGAGAGCCTCAACTCTAATAGTAGAAACAAAATAAGGAGGTCTCAACCCCGTCAAAAGACCCGAAGTGGACAATGTCTTATTTTAATCTTTAATCTTTAAAGAGGAAAGGAGAATAAAGACAAAGATGAAATAAAGCCAAAAGCACTACAACTGTTGACATATTAATAAATTAAAAAAAAAATCAAGTCGGCCATGCCATTATTGTCCCATTAATTTGCTTAAACAATGAGGTCACAAAAAGCTAAAGTGGACAAATTTTATTTAATTTAATTTTATAATTTTACTAGGCTCCAAACTTAGACAGGCTGGCAGCTTTTTAACATTACAAAGAAAAAAAAAAAAAGTTGCAAATAATCCCAACCAAGTAAAACCCAAACCCAGACCCACTCACAAAGTACTCCCCAATTAATAACCACCCTGACCCTCCACCAGCGACCACACCAACCCACCTCCCTCGTCGGTACCACCGCAAAACTGAATCATTACAACGGTGGACCGACCTCCGCCGCCTCAATTTTCCTATCTCCATTAAAATACTATAGAAAAAACATGTGATCAAATTAAAAATAATATATAAAAAAAATAGTACTTTTTTACTAATTTCTATAGAGATTACCGCTGTGTAGCATAAAAATAATCTTACTTTAATCCAAAAAACACTTAAAATAATCTCCACTTACAAAAATATCTTTAATAGATAGTCATATTTAAATCCCCAGGCATAAAGTAACTTGGAAAAATCATTCCTGTTCTAGTAGAAGAAGAAGAAGAAGAAAGAGAAGATAAGTCACTCAGACTTGGCACAATTTTTGCTCAAAATGCTGGAAGTTGATATTTGGTACAATTTTTGCCTTGTGTCTGGGAATTTTGACCATTGAAGGCCGAAAAGTTCAGGTATTTAACTATTCACGGATAAGAAGTTAAGATTTTTTTTTATAAGAAGTTAAGAACTTTTTAAGGGAAAAAAAAAAATGTGTTTNTAACTTGGAAAAATCATTCCTGTTCTAGTAGAAGAAGAAGAAGAAGAAAGAGAAGATAAGTCACTCAGACTTGGCACAATTTTTGCTCAAAATGCTGGAAGTTGATATTTGGTACAATTTTTGCCTTGTGTCTGGGAATTTTGACCATTGAAGGCCGAAAAGTTCAGGTATTTAACTATTCACGGATAAGAAGTTAAGATTTTTTTTTATAAGAAGTTAAGAACTTTTTAAGGGAAAAAAAAAAATGTGTTTTTGTTTTTGTTTTTGTTTTTTTTTTTTTACTACTCCCCCAACCTCCTTCTTTTATGTGGGGTAGATGTGAACACTGGATTTTTTTATTTTTATTTTTTTTTTGACCCATATGCTTGAATAACTACAAGAAAGTCTGCTGGTGTTTTTATTTTTGGGCCCGGGGTGGTGTGAAGTGTATGATAGGACATACGCATGAGTAATCCTAGTTACATATATGTTTCATACTTAGCAATTGGAACTTTTCATAAAACGAGCTCACTTATTTCTTCTACAATGGAGTTCTTTATATTTTGCAGTTTTACACAATTACTCTGTTGGTTTAGCTTAAAGAAGAACACTTTTCCTGTTTAGCACAACAGTTCTAACTTCTAATAGATCTATAAGGTCCAATGAAATAATTAATTTGGCAAGGCTATATAGGAGGTGTCTACAATGGAGAGATGTTTATGAATACGACCTTGGCGCTAAAAAATAAAAAAAATCCCTCCTATTGCATGAAAATTTTCAATTAATGCAACAAGTGCACTACTTTTTCTTTTGATGTAAGATGGGTCCCATATTTTATGGAACCTTCTTACGTAAGGAGGAAGGAAGTGTAGTAAACAGAGTAATTTCTCCCGCGCTTTTTTATGGTTCAAATTTTAACTTATAAAAATAAGTTTTGCATTTTTCTCCCTCCCCCCTTCCCTTTTTTCCTCCTCTCCCACAATCTACAACAAAAACACTCTTGATCATAAGAACCCAAAGATTCAGACGCTTAAGTGTTTCAGTTAATTAGGCCCTTTTGAGTATCTTTATGTTTTTCCTAAAATATTTCGGCCTTTGAGTGCAAGGCTTGGCTTACTGCCAATATATGATCAGAAGGAGACAAAGAAAACGCCGAGGTACAGATCTTAAGACAAGTCTTTGAGAATCTGTGGCCTCAAAAAAGACAATCATGAAAACTACTAATAAATTATGTTTCTTAACGAAAATTCTTTGTAGTGGTATACCCTCCTACAAAGAAAATATGGTACCTCTTGAAGGAAAAAAAAAAGGTCAAAATAAACCAAAGTCTCTTTGGACTTCAACAAAACATAGAATCAAAGAAGTGCCTTAACATATAATACAAGGTTTATAGTATATACACAAGCAGAACCAGCCACCAAGAAAGATCCTAATTAGCAGCACAAGCAATCTAATTAATTCTTCTAGCTATAGCTAAAACGACGAACAATGTTGTACTGGTTCATAGTTACATACCCAGCACATAGAGGAAGTTCGTCCGATAGCTAGTTTAAAAAAACAAAAAACAAGAACAAGAACAAACAAACAAAACACACAATACTCACATATACAATACTCAGTACAGCGATTTTTCACACACTATAAGGTTTAGTTAATAGGAGTAATTCCATAACCCATCTCCATCACCACCAGATTCATCAGAAGACGACTTTGACTGAATTCTAGGCGGAGTTAAGAGCATCCCTTCTGCCATATTCACAAGCAAACTCGGCATATTCAACAACTCTTCTTCGTCAATGAAGTACCCTTCCTCAGTGCTTCTAAGATGTGTCGCTTCGTGACTGCTCTCCGACGATCTTTCCATCATCTTCTCAGCAGCACTCGCCGCAGCGGCGCGTATGTCAACAGGCGACATCGAAAGCGGTATCGGGTACCAAAGAATCAGGTCCGGGAAGTTTAACACCGTATCGGGCCCCTTCAGAGCCAAAGCCGCCACGTCGTACGCCGTCGCCGCCATGTCCCGCGTCGGGTACGTGCCGAGCCAAATGCGCGTGGCTTTCCGTGGCTGGCGTATCTCGGATACCCATTTGCCGCTCCGACTCCGAGCGCCCCGAAACTTCTTTTGCTTAGCAGTAGTACTACTGGACAACGACCCGGGTTCACCCGAAAACCCTTCCGATACAGATATCGGTGACGTGGCGGTGGTGATTGTAGAACTTGAAGTAGATATGGTTGCTGTGGTATTACTGTTCAGGGTTTGTTCCTCCCGGCGCACATTAGCGGTTCTATATGGGTTATTTCGGCGCACGTTAGGATTCTTGGCCATTTTTCCTTGTACTGTTGACCACCCCTTTGTTTTTTGGTTTTTTTCTTTTCTTTTTTTTTTTTTGTTTTTTTTTGGGTTCAATTGGGCTACATATAATTTTTTGGGTTTAGTACGGACGTAAGAATAGTTACCCAAAAAAAAAAAGTTTATAATGTCTCTTTAAAGTTTTATTCTAGAGCAAAGTGAGTAAAATGTGTGATATGTTATACCGCAAAATTTTCTTATATAGAGTTCATCAACTACTGTGCAAAGTGCAATCAACGTTGATAAATAGTTCAAATATTTACTTATAAAGTTAAACTAGCGTGCGATCAACGGCAAAAAAATAGTTCAAATATCTACTTAGAGTTTACCAAATAAAAATATCTACAAATAATAATAATAATAATTTCACTAATTTTAATTAATAACACTTTAATTTGTAAATTTTATATAATAAAATTTGTGTGTTGATAATTTAATACTTAAGGATGGAGTGGTTTTATACCGTAAATGTCTCAGTTAAAAATATCAAAACATATTAATCAATTAAGTTATATAAGAATTTTGACATATATGTAATTTTCTTAATATTTTTCATTTATAGATTTCATTATTATGTATTTTATTTTCCTTTATTGAGGTTTTATAAATTATAAAAGTATATAATTTTTGTGAGAGGTTATTGGCTTCAAATCTTCAAAAGAGAAGCTTCGCAAAAGATATGCACTTATATTGAGTCAGTGTAGAATTTTAATATGGTAAATATATATATATTAAAAAAAAAAATAGAGGAAGTGAAACGGTTAACGGTGGGACAGAAGGGTGGGAAACTTGTGGCTGAAGCTAATGGTCCGACATCATTTTTGTGTGGCTGAAAGTGGGTACACGTATTAGACTCAATGACGGGAATTAGCTGTGATCGTGATCTACTGGCTCCGCCATCATATCAATTCCTGAATTCCTCTCTCGTGCATTGAAAATATCTTGGGTTTTACTTTTGCTTAACGATGTTGATGAAGGATAAAATCCAATTATAACAACAATTGCCGATAATTAATCTAGGTCATGCTTACCATTATTTGTAACTTTTGGCAGGTTGTATGAATACTCATTGTGCTCTAGTGCACTAGTGCTCTACTTTCTTTTCTTTTTCTTTTTTTCTTTTTGTTTTTTTGAATGGAAAAGGAAGAGCTCTACTTTTTAATTTTGATTGATAGTGGTACGAGGCGGACCGATCCTATTTCTGTGTTTGTTCAGCGATTGCAAAATGCGAAAACATAAAATTTTTCACAACTTTTTGTTATAATTGTAATGTGACAGAGTATGATTACTAAAGAAAAAAATAATGAGTTCATGTATAAATATGGAGAGCTAACGAGGAAGCTGTCTGAGTAAAATAGAGTTTATGTTGGCATAGCATCCTTTATGAAAACAAGTGTGACAATTGTAAATAATCTTTAGAAGATGTTTTACATTCTATTTGGTCTTGCCCAGACCTCACACCTATTTGGAACATACATATCAAAACCCAACTGGAGGTTGACTTGGCTAAATAATTGGTTTATTGGTTGAATTGTAAGTTTATTAATTAATTAAATAATATATTTTATAATTATGAAAAGGAGCTAAAATTAAATAAAAATAATCCATTTGGGTAAATTAATAAATTATAACAATAAAAAAAATTACTTCATATGACATAAAGTTAGAGAATATAAAAAAATAAACACACCATTCACATAAATCATCCTATAATCAAGTTATATAATCCAAAAGTCTTGAAACAACATACCCCAATATCTCATAGAAATTCAAAATAAATATTTAGCTTAATCATTAAACCTTAGAGAATAACAAAATTATTTATGTTAGGACATATGTGTTTTCACTTGCTAAAAACATAGGTCACTTATTCATGTAAATTGGCTAAATAATATATATATATATATATATTAAAAAAAAAATAGAGGAAGTGAAACGGTGGGACAGAAGGGTGGGAAACTTGTGGCTGAAGCTAATGGTCCGACATCATTTTTGTGTGGCTGAAAGTGGGTACACGTATTAGACTCAATTCCTGAATTCCTCTCTCGTGCATTGAAAATATCTTGGGTTTTACTTTTGCTTAACGATGTTGACGAAGGATAAAATCCAATTATAACAACAATTGCCGATAATTAATCTAGGTCATGCTTACCATTATTTGTAACTTTTGGCAGGTTGTATGAATACTCATTGCGACTTTTTATTGTGCTCTAGTGCACTAGTGCTCTACTTTCTTTTCTTTTTCTTTTTCTTTTTTTTTTTCTTTTTTTTTTTGAATGGAAAAGGAAGAGCTCTACTTTTTAATTTTGATTGATAGTGGTACGAGGCGGACCGATCCTATTTCTGTGTTTGTTCAGCGATTGCAAAATGCGGAAGCATAAAATTTTTCACAACTTTTTGTTATAATTGTAATGTGACAGAGTATGATTACTAAAGAAAAAAATAATGAGTTCATGTATAAATATGGAGAGCTAACGAGGAAGCTGTCCGAGTAAAATAGAGTTTATGTCGGCATAGCATCCTTTTTGAAAACAAGTGTGACAATTGTAAATAATCTTTAGAAGATGTTTTACATTCTATTTGGTCTTACCCAGACCTCACACCTATTTGGAACATACATATCAAAACCCGGAGGTTGACTTGGCTAAATAATTGGTTCATTGGTTGAATTGTAAGTTTATTAATTAATTAAATAATATATTTTATAATTATGAAAAGGAGCTAAAATTAAATAAAAATAATCCATTTGGGTAAATTAATAAATTATAACAATAAAAAAATTACTTCATATGACATAAAGTTAGAGCATATAAAAAAATAAACACACCATTCACATAAATCATCCAATAATCAAGTTATATAATCCAAAAGTCTTGAAACAACATACCCCAATATCTCATAGAAATTCAAAATAAATATTTAGCTTAATCATTAAACCTTAGAGAATAACAAAATTATATATGTTAGGACATATGTGTTTTTACTTGCTAAGAACATATGTCACTTATTCATGTAAATTGACTAAATCCTTTGACAAAACGCACTCTACTTATAATTGGATAGTTCTAGGTGTTTTTAATACTTCAAGAAACAAGGTTTCAAGGTCAAGTGTTGAAGTCATCAAGTCTGTCCACGAAAAAGCAAGCTGAAGTGCAAATTCATTAAAGCTTGACACCTGCTCGATAGCTACCTCGACACCTGCTATTTGTCGAGATTTATAATTTCAGATTTTCTGATTTGATTTTCTTGGGATCCATGAATATGCTTTTGGGCTTTCTTTTCTCTAAACCCTAAACATATAAAAAGATTGTTTTAAGAGCCGTCAAGTGGGACACAAGTTGTAAAAGCATTGAGCAATCTCTGTTCAGGCAAATTGTGATCAAAGACGAAGTTCTTGACCTAATTCATCTTCTCTGAAGAAGTTGTTGTGTATTTGCACTAAAGGGTTTTGGGACCAAGCATCTTCCTGATCTTCATCGTGTAGGATGAACTGAAGAACTTTGCAGCCAACCTCTCTTCCTTAAGTTGGTGTTTTGAAGTTGCGTACTGGGATTCGCGCATTGGTTAGTCACGTACTTGGGAGCCGTGCATCAAATGTGAAAATTGTCACTACATATCAAGTCCAATTGGTTATTGGGGTAAGGGTTCAACTATAGGTTGGTAAGGTACTTGGGATTCCTTTACTTGTAATCACTCGATTTGATAATAGTGGAGTTTCGGAAGTGGTGACCTGAAAATCACCCGGTGGGATTTTTGCCGTGAGGTTTTTGCTCATTCATAAACAAATCACCGTGTCATTTAATTTCCGCTGCATATTTAGTTTATTGGTGATTTGTTTGTACTTCCACGCGTTTGCATGATTAATTGATTAATTAATAACTTGGCTAATTAATTAATTGGTATAATCACAATGGGTCATTCAAATTGTGGCCTATCAAGTGGTATCAGAGCAGGCACACTCTGATTAGGTTTAATCTTTGTTGTGTTGATCCATTGACCTCTGCTTGTCATGGATAGAGGACAGTTATTAATTATACCTCCTTTATTTGATGGCACTAACTATGCATACTGGAAAGTACACATGAGAGCTTTCTTGCAGTCTTTAGATGAGAAGGTGTGGCAAGTTGTAGAGATTGGCTGGACCAAGCCAAAAGAAGAACCGGTCGATTGGGATGACGCAAAGATCAAGGCGGCTAACTTCAACAGTGGAGCGTTAAATGCCTTATTTAGCGCAGTCACCAATGAGGAGTTCAAGAAGATATCCTCAACTAAAACTGCTAAGGAGGCTTGGACCATCCTCCAGACAACCTATGAAGGAACAAAGGTTGTCAAAGATTCAAAGCATTAGAGGTTCACTACAAGTTTTGAAGAAATTAAGATGGAGGAGGATGAGTCGTTTGATGAGTTCTATGCCAAGCTAAAGGACATAGTGAACCCAGCCTTCAATCTTGGGGAAACCATCCCTGAACCCAAGGTTGTAAGGAAGGTGCTCATATTTCTACCTGAGAGATTCCATGCCAAGATTGCGGCAATAGAAGAATCAAAGGATATTGACAAAATTCCTTTGACTGAGCTGGTTGGAAACTTGCAGACCTACGAGCTAAGACTATCTAGGATTGGCAAAACGGGTAAAGGGAAGAGCATGGCCTTGAAGGCAAAGAGCAGTGATACAGATGAGTCTTCCAATGATGAAGATTCCAAGATGAAGTCCTACATTACAAGGCAGTTTAAGAAGTTTATGAAGAATGCCAATGAGAGGAACTTCGACAAGGACCGCAGACAATCCAGTTCTTCTCAGTTTAAGAGCCAAGACAAAGGAAAGAAGGACACTAAGGATGACGGTTAGTACACTGTTTCGGCTGGACCAAAGTGCTTCGGATGTTATGGATTCGGTCACATGAAGCATGAATGCCCAACATATCTCAAGAGCATTGAGAAGAGTAAGGCACTTGCTGCAACCTTGAGTGATACTGAGCCCGAAGATGATTCCGACAATAAGGATGATGGAATCTTAAATGCCTTCACTACCATAGTCAATTCTACTGAAGGGATTGTTGAAGAAGAGGATGAAGAAGAAGAATTTGTGGAGTCCAAATTTGAGAAAATGGATGATCAAGATGATATCCATACAGCCTATGAGAAGCTTTACAAGCTCTCTGAGAAGCATGAGAAATTGTATAGGCTGGCCAACAAGAAGCTCAGTGATGTGGAACTTAATCGTGAAGAGTTGTCTATAAATTTTGATGAGGCGAATCAAACTAATGGAACACTGAGGCTTGAGAACAACTTTTTGGCTCAGAAGACCAAGAAGCTTAAAGCTGAGCTGTTTCAAGTTAGAGCTCAATTGGAGAGGACTTTAAGTGTAAAGCTTGATGAGATGCTGAGCAATCAGAAAACTACTTCAGATCGAACAGGCTTAGGGTATGGTCTTTCTTTCTCTAATACTACTTCTACTAGTAATACTGTTTTTGTTTCTCCTACTAATAACACTGAGATTGAAAACACTGATGTTAAAACTAAATTAGCTAGTGAGAACTTAGACAAGGGTAAATCTATCTTAGAAGCACCTCCTAATCAAGATAAGAAAGATACTAAAAACCCTAGGGATAAGAAGGCTAACTCTCAAAAGCCTAAACAAAAGAAGCAGCATTTCTGTCATCATTGTAGAGCTGCCGGTCATACTCGACCAAATTGCTATAAGTGGCTAGCCACTCAACAGAGCAACAGCATGATAGCATCTGGAAGCCAAAATCAGCTTTAATCCTCTCTTGCTCCTCTTGGAGATCTTTTGAAAGCTTTCATGTTCCTTTCGAACTTGAACGGTTTCAATTCTTCCCCCTCACCGCCTGTTCAAGGGTTCAATCAAAGGAAAGGTTCTTCCAAGGTGTGGAAGAAAAAGGACTCTAAGTGATTTCATCACCTTCTTTTCCCGTCTTGCTTTTCTTGTTTATTGCATTGTTTGTGTGTTTTGCATTTTTTTGAGTCAGTCTAGTTTTATACTTTGTTTTGTTTAACATATTTTTGTGTGTTTACTTTCAGTTTTGTTTACTTTTATTTTTAATATAAAAATAAATAAATAATTGAAAAATCAGAAAAATACAAAAACAGTGTGTGTTTTGTGTACTTTGGTACTTGTGTACCTTGGATGGCTATTGAAACAAAGTTTCTAAACTTTGTATCTTTTGTAGCTTAGATGAGCATCTCTATGCACAACTAAGCAAGTGAGCTTTGTGGCTCTTATTTGTGATGAGTAAGATTAAGTTATCTCTTAAACTTAACACTCGTATCACTCTTTTTGATGGGCAGGACTAGAAAATCCTAAGAGAAAGACATAAATAACCATCTCACCACTGTTGCCCGCCAATCATAAATGACACCTGTATGCTTCGGCATAGCAAAAGTACAGTGTCATAGACACCTGTATGCTTCAGCATAGCAAAAGTGTAGTGTCAAAGACATTCGTATGCTTCGGCATAGCAAAAGTGCGATGTCAAATGCTTAACATCTTGGGTATTTCTTTTCTCTCTTTTTATGCCCATGTATGATATGCTAAAAATAAAAGAAAATATGCAAAGAAAATAAAAAGAAAAAAGATTAAAAATGCTTTAAATATGGTTGCAAGCGTGTATTCTAAGAGATGTGGGAGTTATAGGATGTACCTCGAAGGTGATAGTCCCCATCAAACAGTTATGATTGTGTGTGAGTTAAAGTTATTTTCTCATATCTTAGATCGT
>NW_027070300.1:0-1518 GCF_002906115.3 Quercus suber
GCGTGCTAAAGGGCTCAACAATCCACATGAAAAATAATCCCTCCATTTTATCTTGCTAGTTTTGGTTAAAAAATCCAACTTTTTAGGGGAACATTTTTTGATGAATTGTCTTTCAAATAAAAAGTTGGAAGCATCCAAACTATACTCTTGAATTTAAACTTAAATAAAACTAAATGTAAAGGGATATTTATTTTTCAAATCAAGTGAAGGGTAAATTAGGAAAAGTATTAATATTATCTTCATTGACCTTTCAAATGGAACCATACCTTTGAACATTCCAAAATAAACTAGAGAACCAACAATATGGGATGGAGAGAGTATTTATTGTCACTAAATACAGTGAAGCTCTCCCATTGAGAAAACAATGAATGTTTATCAAACTAAAGAAGGTTATGGAAGTATATATTGGTTTATTTGAAGTGGGAGAATGTTTCACCCACAATAGTTAAGTGTATTAAGAAATGGCTTTTTTTCTTCGAAGTCAACTTTAAACCATATTCAATAATTCATAGTGTCTGCATCTGTTCTGGAGCTTTCAATTAAACCATAAAATCTTCACCACATCAACAACAGCACACATGACTGTACGGGTGAACAAGGGTGATTTGATTAAGGTAAAGGAACAAGAAGAGGAGGAAGACCTATAATAATATTAGTAGTAATAAAAAAGAACATGTTAATTAAAGAGTAGCAAAAAGTCTGATTCTGGATAGGATGGAGGAGAAGAATTCACGCAGCCTTCCAACCCCAAGGTTTTGGGACAAGGCTTTGTTGTTCTTCCTCCTTTGTTACTGTTGTAAAATCCAAGGCAAAAAAGGGAGCAGAGAAAGGACCAAGAACACGTGGATGTAGAAGGGGAGAAAGGCATCCTTGCCATAGACCTTTTTTCTTATGAGTACTAGCAAAATTTCTCAAAATTCTTAAGCCTATGGCACCCGTAAATTTCGCAAGCTGCAAATCAAAACAAATCAGATAATTTGACATGCTTGCCAAAGACTTTACAAAGAATATTGAACTAGACAGAACAAAATGGCACAGGATTCGTGTAACCAATCCCCATTAGTTAGTTTAAAGCTTAATTAAGTAAAATGGAAATGCAACAACAATCAAAGATTTTATTTTAGGAGTATAAGCATATTAACTACAAAGCAAGAAGTTTTTATCATTCATTTTCTTAAATCAAGTATAAACACGTCTAATGAGTTGGTAGTTCTCTAATAAAAACTGCATTTCTCTTCTTTCCTTCTTTTGGGTTACAACTGCATTTTTCAATATTACCTCCTACATGCATAAAGTCCCAAAAAATGCTACTCAAGCATAGGAAACTATGAAAGGACAACCAACATCGCAAAGCAGGATACATATTGTCAACGTATCAGAAAGATTCCTAGCACATTTACAATAACTCTTGATCAACCACCCTAACATGCAGATCCTAAAACCATAATATGAAATTAAACACAACCGTCCTTCCATTTTCCTGGTCCTTCCATTTTTTTTTCCCTGGTCCTTCCATTT
>NW_027070300.1:5283-70591 GCF_002906115.3 Quercus suber
ATATATATATTTTTTAAACAAACTAGAGGAGAAGAAAATAACATAAGAATAGTCCATACCTCTACTCGGCTTTTTAAAAAAAAAATATTGAGGTTTGCTTTGCTTTTATAGTGTTCATGATTAACCTCACAAATTTGGAGATAAATTATCAATATTTGAGTTTGAGTTTGAGTCGGACTTATAAGAAAGATAAAGTTTTACTCCTTGTTAAGTTTGGATTAAGCAAAAATAATTTTGTTTCCTTGTTAAGATATAGAGATAGCATCACTTACTATTGATGATCCTATCTATAAGACAAAAAAGCAAGAAAATCACCAAACCTACCCATCAAGGCTATAACACACTGCAGTGACAATTTCTCATACATCAGTCCAATCAATAACTTGACAACCATGAATAGCCCAAATACGAACTTTTCCATCTATTGATCCACTTATGAAGTACTTATCATCAACAGGGTTAAACTGAATATAATGCAAGTCACTACATCACAACATAACATAAAAATCAACAACAATAACTTTAGGCCTCTAGCATAATAAAACAATAACATCGGGATACTACCCCAACATTTATCCAACCCTGGTTGGTTCCTTAACTAACAAAATAGATTTTAGGTTGAAACAATGAAACATCGATGAGCTCACCATAATTACTATGTGTAAACACCTTAAGTCAATGATCACATTCTACTCGCTATCGACGAACAGTATGGTCGATTAATGATGAGAGCAAATATTGCATCAAAATAAACATCGCATTCATGAAAATCAATAACATTTATACTTAATCCATAAAATTAAATTGGCACTCAAATAATTTACTTACATTATTCCTAGACCATGAGAGATCCAATATATCACCATTGTGCCCGCAGAACTCGTTTTGTCGTTTTAATGTTTATCAACGTTTGAGTTTAAGTTTAAGTTATACTTGTTAGAAATAGAGAGTTTCACTCATTGTTAAGTTTGGGCTAAACAAAAATAATTTTGTTTAAAAAAAAATGATAATGAATAATGATGAGTTTGAGTTTAAGTTTGACTTGTTAGAGAAATAGAGTTTCACTCTTTGTGAAGTTTGGACTAAATAAATATAATTTAATTTAAATAAAATGATAATTTTATTTAAATGTGCTTATGTAGAAAATTATGAGAGCTTCAAAGGCTTCAGTAATTTTATTTTAAATATAAAATCATATGTAATAGAAAACTTATTTTATGTTAATGCGAAATACACATCGTGTAAATCCATCTTTTTATAATAAAATACTAATGGTTACACGATCCTAATTTAAGTAAATTAGTTATCTTATCCATGTTTCTAAGGTTTTTATTTTTATTTTTTATGTGTCTAATCTTTTTAAATCTGAAAAAAATTGTGCAATATGGATTATATCTTTTTTTAGTGTAGTAATTAAAAAATGAGAAGAATTAGATTACATTATATCTAAGTCGCTACAATTTAAGATGCATTAGGCCTTTTTTTTTTTTTCCAGTGCAGCATACGTTGTTGCAATTTAAGATGCATTAGACATTTTTTATATAAATTTTTTCATTTTATGTGTACTGTAGTAATTAAAAAAATAAGAAAGTTGTTGCTTTTTTTCTTTTTCTTTTTTATAATACACTACATGTAAAAAATATGGACTGCATGGATAAAATAAAGAATTTGAATTATAATCAAATTAAAATTTTTATCAACTTAGAAATTATAGAAGAATAAAAATTATATATATATATATATTAAATTCTAAAAATCTAAAAAAAAATTCTATAATATGGTGAAACAACTTGGCACAACCACGACGTCTAAACCTAACTTTTATCAAATAGTATAATATATATATATATAGATAAATGAAAATTTTATTTTAAATATAAAATCATATGCAATAGAAAACTTATTTTATGTTAATGCGAAATACACATCGTGTAAATCCATCTTTTTTATCAAAAATCATAAAATAAAATTTTTTTAAAACAAAATCATAAAATAATTGATAACAAATAGTAAGACTCCTTTTAGATATCTTGAACATCATTAATTCTTAAAAAATTGTAAATGTACTAAGTTAGTTCTTTTGTAGCCTTCTTGTTATAATGAAGCTCCAAGTGGCTTGGTACATTTACAAATTTTTAGTACTTATATTTGTGCTAAAAAAAAACACATATGACCTTTAATTGTTTCTTCCGTACTTCTTTTTAGGTCTAATGATGTTATTTTGCACCCTGAACGTCGTACATAGGACGATCAATATGTTCACCGTTGATTTGTAAGACAATTTCAATGATTAAAACAAACAGATAACAGATAAGGTAGATGTCGTATATGTGACTGAGTTTTATCCATTATATATACTATGATTTAAAAAATAAAACGTATTTTTCTTTTCATATCTCTTTTAGTTGTAAGACTAAATTTTACCATTGAGAGAGAGATACATTTTATTATAACGTCGAAATAACATATATATATATATATATATGTATATATCATGGTAGCTCTAGGAATTTTGTTTAGAGGAGTCATTAACGCTCTGATTATTTCAACATTAACGTTTTCTAAAAATAGTTCATTTTTCAAAGAGAATTTTCTAGAAAACTATTTCATTTTTTAGTGTTTGATCACAACCTTGAAATTAACATTGAGAATATTTTTTGGTGTTTGGTATGTAAATTTTTTTTTTTAATTTCTTGTATAATTTAAAACATATGTATTATGTAAACCAACTAATGTGATCGATATAAATAAAAACCAATAATTAATTTGGTTTTGTACTAAAATTTTGACAATAGATACAATCAAAATTAGTGGTCAAATTTTTGTGATCTCTACCACTCATCTTGTTCATATATATGGACAGTAACGTACACACACATATAAACCATACATACGTATAGAGCTGGCTCTATACTAGAAGCAAATGTTGGGGTCACCTAAGGCCCCAAGTAGAAAAAGACCCCTAAATTTTAACCAATAGTGTTATTTTTTTCCATTATAATAGTATTAATTAAACTCAAATATTAATCAATAAATAAGATAATATTTTTTATCAAATGAAAAAAAAAAAAAAAAAAGAGAAATGCTACGTCAACAATATTTTTCACAATAAATCATAAGTGGTAGGTTGTTACAGGCTATTATTAATGACAACAAATTTAATTTTAATGATTAATTCAAATTTGAACTAGTAATAACTTAACACATAGGTTTTGTTGTGAAAATATTGTAAATATAGCACTTTTCAAATAATTTTTTTTTAAAAAAAGCAATACACAAAAAAAAATTCACAACATTTTTCACAAGTTGAGTTGGCAAACTTTTACTAGTTTTTATTTAAGTCTATTACTAACATCACTTTTTTACTTACTACTGTCATTCTACCACATCAACAAGTGTAAAAAGTTTTTTCAAATTTTTTGTGTATATACTTTGCAAAAAATAAATCTACGAAGTTCATGTTAATTAGTTGTAATTTTTGCATCTAAAACAAGACAATAAAGTTTAAGTAATATTTAATTTTTTTTAATCATAATTAAATACATAAAAGGTCTCAATTTTAGTTTTCGTCTTAGGACCTCGAATACATTAAATCGCCTCTGAATACAAAGCGCATAAAAAGCAATGGGTCTCATCCTTGTTTTATATATTTTTTGCACTTTCATGTGCAAAAAGAAGTAACTTCTGCCTATAATCCATTAAACCGAAAATTTCTTAGAGAAAAAAAAAAAAATCAAGCTCGGAATTCAAAACAAAGAATTTATGATTATATAAAAATAAAAGAGAAGAGAGAAAGGGAGAGAGCTTATCATAAGAGAGAGAAGGAGCCAAAAAATTATGTTTCACGCGGTTACAGAAGAATATAATATTTATAGGATATACAACAAGTGAGAGAGAGATTATTTTCCTTTTTTTTTTTTTTTTTGAAAAAAATCTATAGAAAATAAGCCTTATTTTTATTAGGATTTTTAATTGACTAAAGATTGTTTTTAGTTGACCAGTTTTTTTTCGTACTACCAAACATTAGAAAATGTGAAAAACTATCTTTACAAAAAGTTTTACAACAAAACAAATAGAGCGTAAGAAGCTTAAATTACAAATTTTTTAATAAAAAGAGAACTTAAATATATCGAGTTATCGACAAAAAAAAAAAAAGTTTTACAATTTCTTTCTATGAGTTTTTAAATTTTGAGTTGTTACATGATAGTTTGTTATGAGTATATATTGTCAATGTGGGTAGTTATGACTATTTTATTTTTTTAAGGTTATCTAACATTTTATACATTTATTATTATCTATTTGTCATTGTTTTTATAAAAATAATAAAAACTAAATAATTAAACTTAACTTATTGGCTCTGTATAAATTATTAATGCACACAACCACATTCATTCATACAATTTAATGAATCAAATTTTTATTTTTTTTTTATTTTTATTTTTTTATACAAGATAGAATTTATACTCTAACTTAATCTAAGTGTATATGTGTGTAAAGTTCCCTCCTAGAGACTTGAACTCCAACCCTTACCTCCTACACTCCTCAAACATTTATACTTGTAGAGTAACCACTGCACCAAGGGTGCGCGGTGGTACCAATCAAATGCTTGAACATCACTAACTTTGAATTTTTTTAACTTTATAACAAAAAATTATTATAACGTAATAACAATACACACACGTAACAAACCTTTTCTATTTCCTAATTATTAAATTATTTAAAGTTGTATTATATTTATACAGTACACACAAACATCCACACATATAATTATTCACACAAATAACGTTATAAAAAAAAATAAAACACACAATCAATGAGAGAGAGGGAGAGCGTGGTGGTCGAAGTAGTCTCACCAGTCCAAAACGACGGTGTCGTTTTTATCGCTGAGGAGCATTCGGGAGCCGTAGCCTTAGGAAGCGAAGGAGTGAGGGTCGCAGGAGTAGGTGAGCTTGTCACCGATGGAGGATTGGTTGAAGAAGGTGAGGCCTGTGGTTTTGATTTGGCAGAAGAGCTTGGTGGGGACGCCGTGGTTGGTGACGTGGAAGGCTTCGTAGTCTGTGTAGCTTGACTAATCGTGGAGCGGATTGAAGGGAGGTGGGTTAGGTTAAATTCGAATAGGTCGATGGTGGGGATGGTGGTGGCGGCGGCGGCGGTAGTGGAAGAGTGGTGGTGAGGGCGGTTGTGTGGAGCTTGGATGTATGGTCCAGATCTGAAAGAGAGAAACATAGAGGATTCGGGTTTTTTTTTTTGGGTTTGTTGAGGATCTGTGGCCAATCTGTGGGTTTTTTATTTATTTATTTATTTATGGATTTGTGTTCTTAGATCTGGGTTTGTGTACTTGTTGTTCTTGTTCAAAACACACTTAGATCTCAATTTATATGAATTTTAGTTTTTAATTTTTTTTATTTAGTTAAAATTAATAATTTTTTTTTAATTTAAATGCTGACGTGGCATTTTTTAATGCCAAAATTTTTTTTTTACTATTAATTTAAGCCACGTGGACATTAATTTAGTATTGTTTATTCCTGCCGTTTGCCATATCAGTTTTCTCTTTTTCTGATGTAATAGCAAGGACCAAAATGAGAAATGTTTTTCAGGATAGGGATTAAAAGCGGTAAAAATAAAATGTAAGGACTAAAATGAGAATTGCCTGAAAATGTAAAGACTAAAAAATGTTTTTCGCCTATAAATTTATAATAAAGAATGACACTTACTCTTACTCTTAGAGTTATAAATACTCGTAATAAGAGTGTATAAGATTATAGTTAAGGTGTGTAAAAATTAAAAATAAATTAAAGTATTAAACTTCAAAAAAAATATTATATATAAATTTTTTTTTTTGGAGGTTAGGGGGTTCATTTGAACCCCCTCAACAAAGTATACTGCCACCCCTATATATATATATATATATATATATTTTGGTGATAATTCAATAGTTGGAGAATAGGAAGATTTGAAAATTTGACGTTTTCATAGGAAATACCAAAATATGCTAGTTGAATTACAGTTAACTTTGAATCTATTTAAAAATAACAACAACAATAATTTACAATTTCAAATCATATCATGCTAATTGTAAGCATTTATTAGGAACCTAAGTTTGTTTGTTTGTTTTTTAACACAATGACAAAAACTAAAAGAATAAAAAGCCTTCAAAATAATTAAAAATAATAATAAAATTTCATAAAACCCCAATGGTTGTTTATAAAACATGAAACCTCTTGAAATTTTGAATACAACACTTAATTCTTATGGCATTGTTTTATCATATTATGTGTAAACCATTAATTATCCATTAAAAAAAATGGTGAATTGCTCATGTGATAACACATGTACATATTTAAAACTGCATTTTTATACCAAACAAATGAACAATACCACAAAGAGTTTTGTGTTAACATCAATAATCGAAACCATATATATATATATATGAATTTAAACCCTGAAGAGGTTAAATGTTACATAATTAACAACTTAAATACAAAACAATATCACATGCATATATACATAAACAATTAGGGAAAAAAACCATGGACGGTTAACTATTGGCAGTATTAGTGTATATTATACTTAGAACTTCTATAATACTAAAGCCGGCACAATACAAACACATGGCATAATTACGTGTTCATATTGTGTTGACTCTTGGGCATTGGAGCATTGAAAGTAAGCCCAAAATGACCATATATCACTGTCTGACAAAATATTTAACAATATATTACTATTTGTAAAATATTTAACCATTTATCACATTTTTGAAACTTGAGTTGTTTAAAATAATAGCCTTCAAATCTGCCATGTTATATTTTATGAAATTTGAGTTATTAAAACTCGAGTTACATCAAAATTGTTTAGTAGAACTCGAATTAAAAAAAAAAATGATAAATTTCTAATTATTTCACAAACACGAATAAATCTGTACAAATTTTGCCCAACAGTGTTACTAGCCCATTGGCCTTGAAAGTAAGCCTAAAGTCAGGACTTTTTTTCTAAAAATAAGTACGGTGAGATGGCCACAATCACTGTACGATACCGGCGAAATGGCACTTGAGAGAAATTCCCTCCTATCCAACCAGAAATGAGTATCAGATATTTCTGTTGGTAGAGGCAGGCGGACGTGGACGTACGATACGAACAAAAAAGGGGAAAACCCATGGCGAAGCGTCTCTGCCTTCCTCCCCCACGCAACTCTCACACGCTTCCCACATTTTCCTCTCACTACCTTTTTCTATAAATACCATTCCCTCTCTCTCATCTTTGTTCACTTCTCAGAATCTCCCTCCTCTTTCTAATTCCGGTAAGTTCCACAATTTTCACTTTAACTATTTCTCTATCTTTCCGTTGTTTCTGTTTGGTTCCCGAGAAAACAATGGAAATGGAAAGAAGCTTTTACGAACTTTTCCTTTTTTTTTTTTTGGTTCTACTTAATTTATCGCTCAGCTGCGCTTAATTTAGTTGCTTCGTTTACTTGAGCTGAATGTCTCGTATCATATGCGCGTGTTATTGTTATATAATTTTGGTAAGCTGAANGAGTATTTTTTTTTTTTTTAATAAGTAACCGACTCAACTGAGTTTAATCCAAAGCATGGTTCTCTTTTGTAATTTTGTGATTGATTAGAGGTTGAATTTGTTGTTGGAGGCTGCTGAATGGAGCATAATTCTATTTGTTTGCTAAGAAAATTGAGGAAAATAGTGAAGAAATTTTTTTTCCCACAAGTCTTTTACTATTTTTTGGGGTACTTTGGTCATTTTGGTAGGTTTCGGGGTTATTTTGGTAATTTTCTGGTTTTGAGGTATTTTGATCATTTTTGAAGATTTACTTTGGTCATTTCACTTTAGTGGTATTTTGGTAATTTTGATAATTGGGTAATTGGATGAATTGGGGTTTACACATAATCATTGGGTTGGATTAGGTTTGGGTTAGAAGCAATTAATTAAATGGGTTTTAATGGGTAAATGAGTTTTATATACACAACTCAATTATGTCCACCCAAACCCACCATTTGACACCCCTAACTTAAAGAAAAGAGAAGAGACAATATAACACAAGAAATTTTACGTGGTTTAACAATACACCTATGTCAACGAGAGGCAAATGAAATAAAATTTCACTATAATTTGGAGATTACAACATAAGCTTGAAGGCATTTTCATAAACCCAAACTCGATTCTCTTTTAAATAAATAAATATAGAACATCCTATTGTATTTAGCCAAAAGTTGCAGCAGAGGCTCTTACTCTTTTTCTCTATGCAACTCATGTCTCTACCACTCTATTCTTCCCTCTTGCTCACCCTTGATTTATTATAACTAAAAGTTCTCAAGCTAAAGCAAAAGAAAAATTTCTCTCAAAACTAGTTTGGAGAGAGATGTAACAAATTTCTCTCAACTCCCATATATTTCTATATTGAGTATGAATTTTGAAAATTTAACCACTGGATTGTATGTTCTTATTATATCTTTCGTGCTTGCAAAATTTCAAGAAAATCAAAGATGAACTAGTATGTCATAAAAAAAATGTTAAAATTTCAAGTTTTTGTATTCTAAAATTGTGTATAACAAATAAGTTTATTGGTCGAATAGTAAATAACATCTAATTTGAATGAAATTTGATTTGCATGTTAAGAACATAAATAATATAAAATTCAATGGTTAGATTTTTAAAATTTACACTAAAAAAGAGACATATGAGAAGTTTTAGTTTATAGAAAAACTTTGTTCAAGGCAAATTGCTACACAAGGAGATCAACAACTTCGGCAAAGCATCAATGTAACAAATCTTCAACATCTAATGCGTGGTGTACCCATGTAGGTGTGAATGTGTGATATGCATGCTTCTTGTTGAATTGACAATCTTCGGAGTGGTTGAATATCAAGCCACTCTTTTTGGCAAATGCATGTAAACATTTAATGACTCGTTTGCCAATGTCAAGTGACCAACTTTGACATTTCAGATTATCATGAGTAAGCTGTGGTGGGATTAGGAATTGTTTTGTAGGTGGTCACTAAAAATTTAACCAAGCTTTGGTTTGCGAACCTAATTGTGCCTTAGCTTCTTTAATATTATCTCTTTTTGACACCAAAAAAAAAAAAAAAAAAAACTAAAAAACTAAAAAATTTTAAATTATACAAACTTTAATAAAGCGATATCTTGAATATTTTCTACAACTATGAGTCCAGTCGTTAAGGATAGCAAAATTATTGCCATTACAAAGCCAAAAAGAGTATAACTATCGCCACCATCAAGGAGAACTAACAACCACAATATTTTGCTTGGTATTTATTTTATAAGAAAAATGAAATTAGAGATTATTTTTATTGAATAGATTGAACGAGTTACAAATTTGAATGATTAGCGATTTTTATCCTTTTGTTTTATAATAGGTTTTTTTGTTAAATAATTTGTTCATTTGTTGTTGTTTGGTTTTTGTTTATTGTTATTTGGGCTAATATTTATTGTTGTTATTTAAGCTTATATATATATATATATTTATAAGGGATTGAGGATTATGTTTGGGGGTAGAAATTAATTTTAGAGTAATGCTACGTTCACAATATTTTTACAATAAATCTTATGCGAAAAGCTATTATTAGTGGATAAAAAAGTAATATCAGTATTGAGCCCAAATTAGAATTAGTAACAGCTTATCACATTTGATTTATTGTAAAATTATTGTAAAAATATTGTAAATGTAGCATTACTCTTATTTTTGTTGAATCCAAATTTTTGTAATTCTTAAGTCAGAGTGTTTAACATTTTTATTAGAGTGATCACAATATGTTAGTTTATAATATAATATTTTTTGGCAAATGTATATATATATATATATATTTTTTTTTTTACAAGTTAGGGTAATCCTGTGATTGCTCTAACTTGCATGTGAAGCCCACCAGCAGCATAGAGATACAACTTACATCCAATTAATGCATTAGACATAATAAGATACAAACACTTAGTAATAAATTAACCTATATCCCGTGCACTTGACCTACAGTGCATTAGACACAATATGTCGCAAACACTCAATAAATTGACCTTAGAAGGGGCAACCGTAGCCCAATCTAACTAACTGGGCTAATCCTGTTAAAAAATAAGAAAAAAAAAACCCCCCTAACTAGGCAAATATGCAGCCATAATTAATTAAACAAATCCAAGCTTGCTAGTATATTATAAGAACAAAGTTTCTCTCCAAACTAGTTTAGAGGGAAACTTTACAAACTCATTATATATATATATATATATTGTTGTGCAGATAGCACCCCAGGACTCCAATCAATAACAGTAAATAAGCGGAAATTAAATAACAAGCACACACAAGAAACACAAGAATTTACGTGGTTCGGCAAACTGCCTACCTCCACGGAGACGACGGAGAAATTTCACTATAAAAAATAGGGAGATACAATAGTGCACAATAACACTCTCAAGAAACCCAAATCCCAATTACACCCTAGCACTCTCTCACAGAAACAATAAGAATAGAAGCTGGCTGCCTCTCTTTTCTCTATTTTTCTCTCATGCGGCTGCTCACTAGGTTAATTGGAATTCTCTAATTCTCTCTTACCATTCAACACCCTTAATATATCTATATATATATTATAGGCCGGCTGTACTGGGAATTAAATTCCTAGTTGAATTTGGTTTCCTAATACTACTTGACTTGGGCTTGTGGCAATTCAAGCCACACACACGGCCCACTTCAACAAATCTCCACCTTGGCTTGAATTGATCAAGCTACACGAGCAAACTCCTCCATCGCCTCCACCTTAGCCCTTAAGGGCTTACAAGCTGCAAACACCAATTAAGTCCAAGCAGTGCTTGAACTTGTTTGTTGGAACTGGCTTTGTTAACATATCAGAGGCATTCTCACTAGTGAGAATCTTTGACAAAGAAATATCACCAGACGAAACCCATTCTCTGATCTTGTGATACCGCACAGCAATATGCTTTGTATTTGCACGATATACCTGATTCTTCGCCAAATGAATTGCACTCTGACTATCACAATGTAGCACCATGCTATCCTGCTTGAAACCAAGCTCATTAACCAGTCCACTAAGCCAAACGGCTTCTTTTCCTGCCTCTGTCATCGCCATATATTCTGCTTCTGTAGTGGATAAAGCAACTACATCTTGTAGTGTAGACTTCCAGCAAATTGGGCCACCAGCAAACCTAAACACATAGCCTGTCGTGGACTTTCTAGAATCAAGGTCCCCTGCATAGTCGGAATCCACATAACCCACAGCTTCTGTACTAGCTTTCTGATCAAATAGGATACCGAAATCACGAGTGCCTGTAAGATATCTAAAGATCCACTTTACTGCATTCCAATGCTCTTTGCCTGGATCTGCCATATACCTACTGACCACACTGACTGCATGAGAAATATCAGGCCTAGTGCACACCATCAAATACATGAGACACCCAACTGCATTTGCATATGGCACTTTAGACATATACTCTGACTCCTCATCTGTACTTGGACACAACTCTGAGGACAATTTAAAATGGGCAGAAAGTGGTGTATTAACAGGTTTTGCATCAAGCATACTAAACCTCTCTAACACCTTCTTAAGATATCCCTTCTGAGATAACCATAATTTACCAGCCCCTCTATCTCGGTGAATTTCTATCCCAAGGATCTTCTTGGCAGCTCCAAGATCCTTCATGTCAAATTCACTACTCAACAAAGACTTCAACTTCACAATTTCTTGCTTACTCTTTGCAGCTACTAACATGTCATCAACATATAGAGCAAGAAATATATAGGAGCCATCAGCAAGTACTCTAAAATAAACACAACAGTCATACTCACAACGCATGTACCCATGTGTGACCATGAATGAATCAAATCGTTTGTACCACTGCCTGGGAGACTGCTTCAAGCCATATAATGATCTCTTCAATAGACAAACATAATCTTCCTTGCCAGGTTCTTTGAAGCCTTCGGGCTGTTGCATGTAAATCTCTTTTTCTAAATCTCCATGGAGGAATGCAGTCTTCACATCTAGCTGCTCTAACTCCATGTCATGCATTGTCACAAATCCTAGGATTACTCGAATTGAGGTGTGCTTCACAACTGGTGAAAAAATCTCATTATAATCAATTCCTTCTCTCTGTGAGTAACCCTTAGCCACTAACCGTGCCTTGAATTTTTCACCTTCCTTTTCTGACAATGCTTCTTTCTTGCGGAATATCCACTTGCAACCAATAGCCTTCTTTCCCTTGGCAATTTTACTAATTCCCAAGTCTTATTCTTCTGTAGTGACTCCATCTCTTCTGACATTGCTACAAGCCATTTATCATTGTCTTTACTATTTGTAGCCTCCTTGAAAGTGAATGGATCCCCACTGCTGGTTACGAGAGCAAAGCTAACCATATCTTCAAAGCCATATCTCTGTGGTGCTTTGTGAACCCGCTTCTCTCTACCTTTAGCGATTGAATAAGGCTCTTCTTGTTGCTGCTGTGGATCAATCTCAGCATCACCCTTGTCACTAGATGAACTATTCTCGTCAAACTCCACCTCAACAGTTAATTTCTCCTGTGGACTATCATCACATGTCTCTGCTTCATTCTGTTTCAACATAAAGGCTTCATCAAATATGACATCTCTGCTGGTCACCGTTTTCTTTGAGATTGGATCCCAAAGCCTATAGCCTTTAACACCTTTTTCAAAACCAAGAAATACGCATTTTCTTGACTTCGAATCCAATTTAGAACGCTCTCCACTCTGCACATGCACATAAGCTGGACAACCAAAGATTTTTAGACTCGAATAATCAACTGGTCTACCTGACCAAACCTCTTCTGGAATCTTGAAATCTATGGCTGATGATGGAGATCTATTAATAATGAAGCTTGCTGTGTTAACTGTCTCTGCCCAGAACACCTTAGGCAACCCTGCATTTAATCTCATGCATCTGGCTCTTTCTGCTAAGGTTCTGTTCATTCTCTCTGCAACCCCATTCTGCTGTGGAGTTCCTTTAACTGTGAAGTGACGAGTAATGCCTTCTAATTCACAAAATTTTATGAATTCTTTATCTCTATACTCTAGTCCATTATCTGTTCTAAGGTATTTTATTTTCCTGCCAGTCTGATTCTCAACCTGTGCTTTCCACTTTTTAAATATGCCAAACACATCAGACTTATGCTTCATAAAATAAATCCATACCTTTCTAGAGTAGTCATCAATGAAACTGACAAAATACTGAGCACCGCTATGAGAAGAAACTGATACTGGACCCCAAACATCTGAATGAATGTAGTCAAGAACACCCTTACTTGTATGAGAGCCTGTCTTGAAACTGACTCTATGCTGCTTCCCATACACACAAACTTGCAGAAGTCTAGCTTGCATGTCTTCACCCCTTTCAATAAATTTCTCTTGTGCAGCTCTAACATACCACGTTCACCAATATGGCCAAGTCGCATATGCCATAATTTTGTGTCGTCAGTGCTGGACTCTATGGAGTGGTGACTGCAACTCTTCCTACAACTGTGTTCCCAATCAATCTGTAAAGCGTGCTTACTTTCTGTCCTTTCATCACCATCAAAGCACCTTTGGTAATCTTCATGATTCCACCCTTTGATGAGTATGAATAGCCCAAATCATCCAATACTCCTAAAGAAATCAAATTCTTTCTAAGATCTGGAACATGTCTGACATTACTAAGAACTCTCACAACTCCATCAAACATCTTGATCTTCACGGTACCAATCCCAATAACCGGGCATGTAGCATCATTACCCATTTGGACCATACCACCGTTGTAAGGCTTTACGTGTCAAACCAATCTTTCTTTGGAGTCATATGATAAGAGCATGCTGAATCTAAAATCCAAGATTCCAATAGAACGTTGTTACTTGATGAAACTGAAAGTAAATCTGCACCAGCTTCACTGTCATCTGATGTTTCTTCAGCAACACTAGCTGATTCTAGGGGCTTCTTTCCATTCTTCTTCTCCTCTAAATGCTCTTTCAACTCTTTACATTGATTCTTGTAGTGTCCTTTCTTGTGACAATAAAAGCACTCTACATCTTTCTTTGCACGTGACTTAGACTGTGATCTGTTCCTGTTGGAGTTCCGTCCTCTTGACCTGCTTCTACCTCTATTGCTTGACTCAGACTTTACAATAAGTCCATCAGCCTGAGAACCATCACCATCTTGCTTCATCTTTATGTGTGACAAGAGAGCACTAGTCACCTCCTCGAGTACTATAGTCTCTTTGCCGTACATCAACGTAGTCACTAGATGATCAAAAGAAGTAGGAAGCGACGCTAACAAGAGTAATGCTTTATCTTCGTCCTCATAATTCACCCCAAAACTTGACAGTTGGGTGTTCAACATATTAAACGTGTTGAGATGCTCCAACAGATCTGAACCTTCCTTCATATGCAAACTATACAGTTGCTTCTTCACGTACAACTTGTTCGTCAGATTCTTTCTCATATAAAGACCTTCTAGTTTTTCCCAAACCTCCTTTGCGGTCTTTGCTTCTAGGATGTTGTGAATGACCTCATCACCTAGGTTTAGACGAATAGCGCTAGCTGCTTTCTCATCCATCTCTACCCATTCTACATCCTCATCGTTTCCGGTTTCTTCTCCTTCCCAAGCAAGGCCTTGTGAACTCCTTGTTGAATTAGGAGATCCTTCATCCGCCTTTGCCAAAGAGAAAAATTTCCCTTGCCACAAAACTTCTCTACATCATACTTTGTGCTTGACATCTTTACTGTTTCAAAGGATTGAATCTAACCTGGCTCTGATACCACTTGTTGTGCAGATAGCACCCCAGGACTCCAATCAATAACAGTAAATAAGCGGAAATTAAATAACAAGCACACACAAGAAACACAAGAATTTACGTGGTTCGGCAAACTGCCTACCTCCACGGAGACGACGGAGAAATTTCACTATAAAAAATAGGGAGATACAATAGTGCACAATAACACTCTCAAGAAACCCAAATCCCAATTACACCCTAGCACTCTCTCACAGAAACAATAAGAATAGAAGCTGGCTGCCTCTCTTTTCTCTATTTTTCTCTCATGCGGCTGCTCACTAGGTTAATTGGAATTCTCTAATTCTCTCTTACCATTCACCACCCTTAATATATCTATATATATATTATAGGCCGGCTGCACTGGGAATTAAGTTCCTAGTTGAATTTGGTTTCCTAATACTACTTGACTTGGGCTTGTGGCAATTCAAGCCACACACACGGCCCACTTCAACATATATATATATTGAGTGTGAATTTTAAAAATCTAACCGTTAGATTACATATTCTTATTATATCCTTAATGCTTACAAAATTTCAAAAAAAATCAAAGATCAATTGTTATGTCATCAAATAAATGTTATAATTTCAAGTTTTTGTAATCTAAAGTTGTATATAAAAAATGAGAAATGATATGTTCACAACATTTTTACAACATTTTTACAACAAATTTTAAGTGGCAGGTTGTTACTGGTTGTTATTGTTGAGGCAAAAAAGTAATCTTAGTGATAGGTTCAAATTTGAACCAATAATAACTAACCACCTGTGATTTGTTGTAAAAATGTTGTGAACGTAGCATATCTCATAAAAAATAAGTTAATTGATCAAATAGTAAATAATATCTGATTTGAGCGAGATTTGATATGCATGTTAAGAACATAAAGAACATGAAATTAAACAGTTAGATTTTTAAAATTCACACTCCAAAAAGAAATATATGAAAAGTTTAAAGAGTTTAAAGAGAAATGGAAGGTAAAGAAGCTCGGCATTCCCACTGCTCAATGCTTCCTGGCAAAACTTGTAAAAAAAGGGATGGAGAGAGAAAGATTGAAACGCTCTGAAGAGGAGGAGGACACACTGAGAAGAAGTACCAAGAAATTCAAAGACAGCCATCATGTGGGTGGGAGTAATGGTCAAACTTCAATAGCAACACATAGTAGCTATAGAGACAAACTTCTTGGAACAATCCCTGGAGCTTTTGAACAAGCCTTTGGGTTCGAAAGTGTTATGCAAGAGGATGTTCAATCAAACACGGAAGAGGAAAACCTTCACGAGGGTTGTACAAAGGTTTGCTTCTCAAAGGAGGAAAAGGCACGCATGAGAGCCCTGTGGCAACACGCACTCCTCATCAAACCTTTTGGTCGAAAAGTGGGATTTCTCTACCTAGACTCAAAGATTCGCAGCATGTGGAACCCTGTAGGAAAAATGGACTGTATTGACTTGGGGTTGGATTACTTCCTAGTTAAGTTTGAACTTGCAGATGACATGGATAACATTCTTAAAGGGGGTCTGTGGTTCATTAGCCAGCACTTTCTTGCTATCAGGCAATGGGAACCGGGTTTCAAGGCTTCCATGGCAACCTTTTCTTCAGTTGCAGTATGGGTTAGACTCCCTGAACTACCTATCGAATTCTACGAACCTGCTACACTACTCAAGATTGGTAAATCCATCGAACCAGTCTTACGAATTGATTCACATACTATCAATGGGACTCGAGGTAGATTTGCTCGCCTTTGTATTCAGGTCAACCTGGACAAGCCTTTAATAAGAACGGTCTACATTGGTAAAATAGCGCAAAGTATACTATACAAAGGCATTAGCTCCCTCTGTTTTTCGTGTGGGAGAATCGGGCATAAAAAAGAGTCATGCCCTTACACCGTGAAGGAACCCAACAAGGAATCTAACAAGGAAACTGATAAGGTTCAGAATACATGCTCTAACACTAATGTTTCTGCTGATCTCCAACCCGGGCGGAGCAAGGCAGAGGGGTCGAAGGAGGAGTATGGGGAATGGATGGTGGTTACAAGACGAAAACCTTTCAACAAGGCTACGGCTAAGCCTATGGTCTAGGAGGAAAGTGACTCAGCTGAGTCAATACAAAAGTCGGATGTGACGCACCAGCCTAGAGCAGTGAACCAGGAAAAGAAAGAAGGGAAACGGAAAGCTCGTCACCTACAATCTATGGTGCAAAACAGAGAGACTGATAAGACCGCCCCATCTAATCGCGGGTTGACAGGAGTTGGTAGAAACTCTAAGGGCTCTGGAAGAAATGGAAAACCAAACCAGAAAGATAAGGGCATTGTCCAAAGCAAACTAGAAAGGGTGGGTCCTAGCAATATAGGAGGACTTTTCACTTTTGGAAATGGGCCGGATCAGATAAACAAAGGTGGGCCTGATCAAACTCCTTTTTGTTTCTCCAGCCCAGAGAGCCAAAGTCAAAAACTCGCTGTTAATAATAAGGATTTAAACAACTCCAATCAGTGGGGCAGAAAGAATGGAAAGAACGCACAACTGGGCGATCTTTTACAAGGGGAAAACCATTCCGGTGGGAGACGACACAATAAGGTGGATAAGGCAAGACTCGACGGAAGTATGGGGGTGGTTTGACACAGAACTGATGCTAGCTTGGAAAAATATGTTCCCGTTGACGGAGATAAGCAAATTGGTGGGTTACCTGCCAATGGAGGACGAAGCTTGGAAGCTGACCCCGAATCCATGGTGGAGATTCCTAACGGACAGACCTACGGTGCCAACCCCACTGATGAATAACTTCGGATTGCTAGCGCAAAAATCAAAGGTGCAACCTTTGGAAAAATTCCTAACAGAGGCAGAACAAGAATGGATTCAACCAGTGATCACGGGGAGGATGATACTCCAGGTAGCACCGGTGGAGTGTGTGATGATGGGAAACCTTCATTGGGTGAAGCTGCTTCAAGTAGCAGAACCGATGATCCCCGGAACTATTCTCATCAGGGCATCCTAGGAGCTGATGGGGATTATTAGACATTCGACAACTCTGTTCTGAGAAAGGATGGAGTCGAGGACGGAGTTGATGGAAGTATGGAAGTGGAGGGAATCTGAGGACCGCCCTTCAAGTTGCCATTTCGATTCCTCAACCAACCCCGTTAGATTCATGAATATTCTTGTTTGGAACTGTAGGGGGGCCATGAAACCCCTCTTTAGGAAAGCAGTCATGGACTTGGTCGAGTGGCACTCTCCACTCTTGATGGTAATTACTGAAACAAGACTTAGTAGGGCCAGAGCTAAGGAGATCATTGAACGTCTGCCGTTTGATGGTGCTGTAGTGGCGGACATGGTTGGTTTCGCTGCCGGTATTTGGCTGCTATGGCGATCAGACATGGTGCAGGTAGATGTCCTGGCATCAACAGAACAAGAAATCCACGCTCTCATTTGGGTAAGATCTCAAACTCTTAGCTAGATTCTTAGTGCTATATATGCTAGTCCCAGGTTCTGTGAAAGGTGCATTCTATGGGATAATTTGAAAATGTTAGCTTCCTTACATAATATGCCGTGGGCTCTTATGGGAGATTTCAATGAAGTCTTGAATGAGGAAGAAAAAGCTGGGGGGAACTCTGTGAGTCAAAGAAGAGTAGGGGCAATTCGTGATTGTATGAATGTTTGCCACATGCTAGATCTTGAATTCTCTGGACCAAAATTTACTTGGACTAACAAAAGAGAATTTGGGAACTTAATTCAGTGTAGGTTGGACAGGTGTTGGGCCAACCCAGATTGGAAAGAATTTTTCAATGAGGCTAATGTCACCCATCTTGCAAGAATCAACTCTGACCACTGCCCTCTCCTTCTGAACTTATGTCCCAACTCTGGTACCGCATCCAATGGGCCTTTCAAGTTCCAATCTGTTTGGTTAAGCCATACGGATTTCCCAATGGTGATCAAGGAAGCTTGGACGGGTCAGGATGACAATCTGCCTAGGGCCATTTCAGGGTTTACTCTGAAAGTACAGAAATGGAATAAAGAGGTTTTTGGTAATGTTTTTGCTAAAAAGAGACAAATTTTGGCTAGACTTCTGGGTACACAAAAAGCCTTAGCCAATCGACCCACCCCTTTCTTAGTTGATCTTCAAAACCAGCTTTCTGAGGAGTATAATCAAATTCTCCAAATAGAGGAGGAGATTTAGGCTATGAAGGCCAGAATGAACTGGACCATCCTCGGAGAAAGAAGCACTGATTTTTTTCCATCTCTCAACCCTTCAAAGAAGAAGCAGGAACAGAATTACCAGCATACAGGATGAGCAAGGGACTTGGATTCATAAGGTGGAGGAAGTGCAAGGAATTTTTTTGTCTTATTTTACTAAGCTGTATCAATCTGAGCAAGCTCACTGCCATCGGTTGCACCCTTGGATTGATAACTGGTGTGCCAAACTTGGGGTGAAGGAAGCAACAGCGATTGCTCATGTTCCCTCTGATGGCAAAATCTAGTCTGCTCTTAAGGCCATGAAAACTTACAAGGCCCCTGGTCCTGATGGACTCCATGCGGGTTTTTTTCAGAGGTTCTGGCTTATTGTGGGTGAATTTGTTAGAGCTGAGATTAAGAACATTTTCTTGAATGAGAAAGTGCCTGAGTATCTGAACCAGACCCTCATTGTTCTTATTCCAAAAATCCTTGGGCCTGAAACTGTTGGGCATTACAGACCTATAAGTCTTTACAATACGATCTATAAAATAGTCTCAAAAATCCTTGTTAATAGAATCAGACCCCTATTACCTGAACTGATCTCTCCTATGCAGGCTGCCTTCCTAGAAGGGAGGAGGAGTTCTGATAATGTAATTATTGCTCAAGAGTTAATTTACTCCCTGAAAAACAGAAAAGGCAAAGATGGTTTTATGGTTGTAAAAATTGACTTGGAAAAAGCATACGACCGCCTTGAGTGGAGCTTCATTAAAATGGTCCTTGAACATTTTAATTTTCCAGGGAATATCATAAACTTAATCATGAGCTGTGTTACTACCACGTCAGCTTCAATTCTTTTCAATGGAAGCAAGTTGAGTTCCTTCCACCCTTCTAGGGGCATCAGACAAGGCGACCCCCTCTCCCCTTTTCTCTTCTTGCTCTGCATAGAATTCTTGGCAGCTCAGATTACCACCATGTGTGAGGAGAAGAGGTGGGAAAAAATTAAAGTCTCCAAAAACGGTCCGGGTTTCTCGCATATTTTCTTTGCCGACGACCTCATTCTTTTTGCTAATGCAAACTCTAAGAACTGTGATGCCATTTTGGAAGTGCTCAACAATTTCTGTGATATTGCTGGTCAAAAGGTGAACCGAAGTAAGTCTTGCATCTTCTTTTCCAGCAACGTTCGCAGAAGAAGGAAGAGACAATTATGCAGGAAGTTGGGAATTGAGGCAACAAACAACCTGGGTCGTTATTTGGGTTTTCCTATTCTTCATTAGGGCAGAAATGGGAATTCCTTTAATTTTATGTTGGAAAGGATACAAAGTAAACTTGCTAGTTGGAAAACTAAACTCCTATCTCGCGCAGGTAGGATGGTTCTAGTCCAAACAACAACTGCTCCCATAGCAGACTACTACATGCAATGCCACGCTATTCCCATCAAAGTTTCCAATGCAATTGACAAGGCCATGAGAGATTTCCTATGGGGATCGACAGAGGAGAAAAGGAAGTTACACTTGGTCAATTGGCAGACAATTACACTGCCAAAGGAGCTAGGAGGCCTTGGATTTTCCAAGCTAAACATAGGAATCTTGCCTTGCTAGCCAAGCTGTGTTGGAGGCTGGCAAATGAGCTAAATACCCCTTGACCAAAAATGATTGCTACAAAATATCTCTCCCCTCGTAGATTGACCGAGGAAGGGAGGAATCTCCCTTGTTCAAGAATTTGGGCTGCCTTTAAGAAAGGAGGCCTGGTGTATGTTCAAGGGTTGAAATGGAATGTTAAGAATGGAGCTTCAATCAATTTCTGGAATGATTTTTGGCTGCCTTCAGGAAGTGTGAGGAGTCTCATTCAAGGACCATTAAGTAGAGAGGAAGAACAACTCACCGTCAAGCAAAGCTTTGAACCAAACGGGGAGTGGAACCCAAGGAAAATCTCTTTTGAATTACCTGATTAGTTTAACGATACCATCAGAGCTACCCCGATATCTTACAACCTCAATGCGAAGGATTCTCTCACTTGGGCTTTCTCTAAAGATGGCCTATTCTCCCTCAAATCAGCCTACCTCCTAGCTAAGGGCTTAAATCCTTTGAACCCGATTACTTTGTCGCTGGATTGGCTTTGGAAAATTGAATCCTAACCTCGTATTCAATTTTTTATTTGGCTGTGCTTCCACAATAGCGTTCCAATTGGGGAAGTATTGGATTCAAGGGGGTTAAGCCTCAACCCCATCTGCTCTCTCTGCCTCCGTAACAATGAATCTATTGATCAATTACTTAGGGGTTGTGAGGTTGCTCAACAATTTTGGCAAAACTTAAAAGTCCCCTAAAGCCTGCTTGAGTCATTCAATTTTCCTTTGAAGGAGTGGATCAAAACCAACTGCAAGACCGGGCTGATCTCTAATTGCCTGGGAATTTTGTGGAAAATTTTGTTCCCTATGGGCATATGGCACTTATGGCTTCACAGAAATAATTTCATCTTCAAATCGGGTACCATTGATAGGACTTTTCACTGCAGATGCATCAAGAGCAGCGCTAAGTTTTTTGCCACCATTACCAGCAAAGCAGCCAATCAAAAAACTCCAATTCAAGTAACATGGACGAAACCACCTGAAGGTTGGGTCAAACTAAATACAGATGGTTCGGCATTAGGAAACCCAGGGAAAGCTGGGTGTGGAGGGCTGATTAGGAACCATCAAGGGGAGTGGATAAGGGGATATGCTAGAGCTTTAGGTAATACCAGCAGTTTTGTTGCTGAACTTTGGGCTCTAAGGGACGGGCTTACCATGGCAAAGGAGCTTGGGGTGAACAACCTGCTGGTTGAAATGGATGCCTTGAGTGTAGTTTTGCTTTTGAATAATAACACTATCAATTTGGTAATGGAACATTTTCTAACTGATTGCAAGAACCTGCTTCAGTCCTTCCCCAACAAAAGGGTCATCCACGTGTTCCGTGAAGCCAATCAATGTGCGGATGCGCTTGCCAGACTTGGTGCGAGTTCCGATCATTCTTTTGTTGTTTTTGTGAACCCACAGCCTGTGGTGGCTAGCCTTTTGGCTTTTGACTTATCTGATATGTATGGTAACATACTGATATTTTTTTAGTTGTTTTATTCAAAGCTCCAGTTTACCAAAAGAAAAAAAATTGCTTCCTGGCAGACCTCCATGTCATTCACACCAGCCGCGTATTCTGTCCTTTGCAAGTTTTACGCTGCCAAAGCACTCAAATTACCCACTGCTAGGTCAGTCACTCCCCTAGAGGTCAGCTAGCCTAATATTTCTTCCTTCATTACCCTTGATATTAGGTTCCAGAAAGTTCGGCTTGCCCTTGGGTTTGAAAGAGTTTCCTTGGTTTGAGTTATTGGGCCCACGGCCACGGCCAGTCCTACTAGAATTTTTTTTCCTAGTAACTACCATCCAGGGCCCATAGTTGGATTCCAACTGATTTGTTTCCACCTGGTTAGTTTCTCTTTGTCCGCTTGAGGTGGACGAAATGGGAAACTAACCATAAAATCCTAACAATATAATTAGTTGTCAATGTTTTCAAACTATTTTTTTTTTAGCACCTCGAGTCTCAGAAAATCGAGTTATGCGCTTATACCTCGAGTCTTTGATGCTCAATTTTTATAGTTTGACCTGGCCTAGTTCCACGTGGCATCCCACGTGGAACTCGAGTCTCAGAGACTCGAGGTCCAAATCAAAAAAATTTCAAAATATTTTCAGTATCCAACTCTCTCATCTACAAACCAAAATACCAAAAAAAAAATCAGATCACAAAGAGAGAGAAAGAATCTAGAAAAAGATGCTGAAATACCATATATATGTGTTCATCAGAAGAAAAAAAAAAAAAAAAGAAAGAGAAACCCAAAAACAAGCTCCAGGCCGGCAAGCCCCAGGCCGGCGCGACCGGCGCCGCTGTGCGGCCAGGGTCGCGCGCGACCCAGGGCTGCGCGGCCCGAGTCGCGCAGGCCGCGCGGCCCGAGTTGCGCAGGCCGCGCGACCCTGGGTCGCTCAGGCCGTGCGACCCCTGGGTCGCGCCTGTTTCTGGGTTTTTTTTTTTTTTTTTTTTTCTTCTGGCTTTGGGCTTCTTTCTTCTTCTTCAGGTTTTTTTTTTTTCTTCATGCTCTGATTTCTTTCTGGGTGGCTGTGGTGTAAATATTGGCTTAGACCTCGAGTCTCTGAGACTCGAGTTCCACGTGGGATGCCACGTGGAACTAGGCCAGGTCAAACTATAAAAATCGAGCATCAAAGACTCGAGGTATGAGCGCATAACTCGATTTTCTGAGACTCGAGGTGCTAAAAAAAAAAATAGTTTGAAAACGTTGACAACTAATTATATTGTTAGGATTTTATGGTTAGTTACCCATTTCGTCCGCTTGAGGTAGACTCAATTGCTACTTCTCCTTCTCTGACTACAGGTTTGATATGGTATGGGCAAGAGTCTTGCTTATGTCCCAAACGGCCACAGTGAAAACAGAGCGTTAAAACTCCTTCATAAGTGATTTTCTGGACCAATCTGCTCACACGAACAGAGGTGATGAGTGGTTTCTCCAAATCCACTTGCACACACAGTCTGGCATAGCTTCCTCTAGATTCGGATGCTATATACGAATCAATGCTAAGAACAGGTCCGATGGCGCTCCCAATCTCTCTAAGCACGGCAGCATCATAAAACTCTATAGGCAGTTCAGGGAGTCTCACCCACATTGCAACAAAAGATAATTTGGCCTCGGATGCCTTGAAATAAGGCTCCCACTGTTTAATGGCAAGAAAGTGCTCCCCTACAAACCAAGGTCCCCCCCTGAGCACCTTAACATAGTCATCACTACTGCTAAATCTAATAAAAAAGAAATCCTTTCCCAGGTTTACACAATCTAGCTTAGCCACTGGTTTCCACAAAGCATTGATTTTGAAAGTAAGGTAGTTGAAACCCAGAGTCCTTCCATATACTTTCACTATCAAAGCTTTCAACCATGGTGCTCTAATCCGAGAGAACGTTTCCTTGGATAGTTTAATCCGTATCTGACTCCAGGTTCTCATCCCAGTTCCTTTCAAAGTTGAAAGCTTGCTCATATGCACCTGGGATGTCTCCCAGAAGCATATCTCTATAGGAAACGAGAGTCCTGGGCTGAGTGAAGTTCCTCGCACCATTACTATCCTTGAATTTCTTGACGCTCCGCTGCAGTTCGTCTTCTTCTTCGCTTGTTCCTCGTGTCGGCGAAGAGGGTTCAGTCATAGTTTCTCTGTTGGTCTTTGTCTCATGAAGACAATGTGAAGAAACTTCTTGAGAGTCTGCATCATGTCAAGAATCTTACTGTTGGCAGATGGTGTCTCGCGGTTGGTTTTTTCCGATCCCTTTGTTATTTTTCTTTTCCTTGGTTTCGTTTGTCACTATGCAACGCTTCATGTTTTTCTTGATTGCCTATGCTGATTTCCATTTGCAGAGACATGAATGTATATTCTTATTATTGGTAGTCCCATTGCTTGGATAGGCCCTGCATATAGAATAATGCACATCATCTAGTGCTTTTTTTAGTGACAAGTTATTGTTATTGTACAATTTGATTTTTGCTTTTAAGGAATTTACTTTAGCTAATTTACATTAATACCAAAAGGAAAAATCATTTTGTGATTTATAAGAACATTGGGAGATTACCGTACTCGAGTCGGGCTTACCTCAAAATATTTTGAGACTAAGGATTGGTTTTTGTTGTTGTGAGTTGGGATTTTTCCTGAGATTCTTGATTTGAATCCAAGTTGTAGTTAATCAATAATTAAAAGGACCTAATATTATTGGTCCAATTTTATGAGTTGTACTGTTGACTTATACCTGCTATTAGTTTCATGATAAGAGAGCACTTGCTTTAGTGCCAAAGAATGATTCGCCATGATAATCTGTCAGCTTTTAATCAGGTCTTGGCTTTCCAAAAGGGCTTTTTTTTATTTCATTGTCTTCATATAGGATATATTGACATTTATGTAAGTTAGTGTTCTGTACAACATGTTAGCTAAATTGTTCACTGGCGATGTATATTACGATTGATTTTGTTATTTTTTCTCAATTACTTTACCTTATTGTGTCTTGCTTCTTGGTTTGATGGACCTAGGCTCTATCTATGATGTCAGTGAAACATCTGCCTTCTCCATTGTCAATGTGCAAATGTTTAACGATACAAACAAGCATGGGAAAATGTGATCTTCCTGGCATTGGAAGCCTCCTTCAAAGTTCACCTTATGTGGAGACATTGGTTATAGACATCACATCCTGCAACTACATGTGGCCAGCGGTATGTATTTCTTGGACCAGTTTCCCAACTATCATATCAAAAACAATGAAGGATTAATTTTAATCATTACTTTTTTTTAAAAAAATTTGGTTTAATGTATCAATTAAGGAAGTAACAAAGCGTATGACTTCGATAGAGTAGGATTGTGGAAAAGAATACATGTGGCCGACGTTAACTAATCTTGTTGAGGATCCATGGCTTTTGTTGTTGTTGTTGTAGTTCAATGTGTCTAACTATTTAGGGGTCAAATGATTCCCTCGAGGAGAGTTTGGCCACCGTAAGTTCTCAACGTAAAGAGTTAATGTTGATTGTCAACCTTTTTTAGGTGGTTGCTTCTAAAAGCCTTCTCATTGACAATGCATCTTTCTTTTTACAACAAAGACTTCAGCGATAGATAAAATCTGTTTGGTTGAAAAAGAGGTCATTCATTGCTAAATTTACCATCTAGAACTCTTACTTGTCAAAAGAAAAAGCTATCCAGAAGGCAATGAAAAGCCAATTTTACTTTACTTTAATTTATTTTTAAGTGTAAGGGCAATTATGTTAGTTTCTTGTTTCTGAAAATTGGCTATTCTAATAGTCCATTAAGTATTATTTTGGTTTATTTCAGTTTAGGGATTTAGTTTCAGCTTAGTCATCTGCTTTCAATTCGAGAAAGTTTTTTTTTTTTTTTTTGCTTTGTTTGAAGCTTGTGTGATATAAGAGGTGTGATGCTTAGAAGTTTATTTTTTATCTTCAAATTTTTTACATTTTGAAATCTAGCATACACACATTGATTTATCGCCCTTTAAACCCTAAAATCCAAAACAGCAAAATCCTAAAGTGTTAATTACACTTTACTGCCATTTTAATGTTGTCTACCTATGGTTTAAAAAATGTCATTTTACCCATCCGAGGTTAGTTATGTTATGTAGCAGTTCCCCACCTCATCACTTTCATCATTGAAAACATGCAAAACCTATGAAGACAAAAAAGAAATTAAGATGTGAGAAGGGTATTTGTAAAGACTGTCAAAGTTAATTAAAAATTTCATCTTTGCCTATCTTTCTTTGACTAAATGATCTTTGAATTGATTTTTCCCCCGAATTGAAACTTGGCTTTAAAGAAACTTGAAGATTTTGTTGAAGTTTCTTCCTTCCTCACCGCTTCTGCCAACATTGATAGCATCCTCAACTTTGATCTTCATTTGTCTAAAAGCAGCAACAAATTCCTTCCACAGTGAAATATAATCCCATCCCAATCTTAAAACAGTAACAAAGTCAATGCTTATCAATAAGGTAGTGGACATAAAAATTGAATAGAGTCCCTAACTCCCTATCACAATTGGCAACTCTTTGTTCAAGAATTCGAGATTTATGTTTATTCTGATCTGATGCCTTCATGAACCAATCCCAGACACAGTTTGGTCTTATTTTCCTTCCCCACTCAAACCCATTCGATCCTTGACTAGGAAATTACTTCAGCAAACACGTGTTCAAACTTAGCCTTATAAAAAACCCATGATGGTATGAATCCTTCATTAAGCACCCTAGTTTCAAGCCCTTGAACATCCTGTATCACATATCAAACCCCAATCAAATTTTTATTGCTTCTTGGCAAAAATTGATTTCAAAACATTGGATGTTTGCATAGACCTACTTGAAGATTCAAAGTTGAGTTAGCATCTGGCATCTTCAAAACAATCTGTGCCTTACCCTGCACATCAAATTATTATTATTATTTTTATAATCTGCCCTGCACATCAAATTAGATCTATGAAATTTTGGACATAGACACAACACAAGTGTTATGTTTCAGCTTGGACATAGCATGTTAGAGACAGCAACTTGTTAAAATTCAGACCATACATATGTCGCAGGACCAGCATACTTGGTACAAAGAAAAGGCATTTCTTTTTGTTGATTGGTAAGTGAAAAATAGAAAAGGCATTTCTTATACATTAGTTTAGAAACTCTTCTAGTCTTGGTACAAAGAAAAGGCATTTCTGGGTCAATTTCTTTTGGTCTTGTCTATGGTTTTAGATTCATGAGGGGAACCTCATTTGAATGATTTTAGGGGACAAGAGCATGTTGAGCGAGGATGAGATTCATGCAGGTGAACCATTTTTTTATATGAATAATGTTCTTGAGTCAAAGCATAAATAACTTCCACAATTTTTACAATAACCCTTTCAAATCTTATTTCTTTGATTTTTTATGGGTTTTGTTTTTATTATTATTTGATTTTAATGTTTTTAATGGTGGAAGTGATGAAGTGGGTAACGGCTGCATAACGGAGCCAATCTTGGGTGGGTAGATTGACACTTTTAAAACCATGAGTAAGCAACATTAAAACGACCCAGACCATAGGTGAGCAAAGTGTAAGTAACCCAATCCTAAATCACCTATCCATCAAATAGACTCAAATGCCCCCATAAGATACTCTGCATGGGTTATTTTTATAGCCTTGGAGCAGCAACCCACTTTTTAGTTTTTCACCTTTGTTGAATTCCCAAATCTTACTATTCCTTTTCTTGTGGAAACCCTATAATATTACTATTTTTCAGCCTTTCTCCTACCAAAACCTAACCCTAAATCCTCAAAATCTAAGTTGTCCAAAGTTGACTCATGAATTCCAAATCTAATTTGGTTTGTTCCCTTCTCCTATGCGAACTCCATTATGACATGATAAAATATCATAATATAAAAGTGAACTGCAAAACATGCTAATGTGCTTTTATTTTGCAGCTCGTAAGAGACTATGATGTAGTTAATCATTGGAAATCAAAGGAGATCTATTTCAAGTCTTTGCTACTACAAGTCAAGTCTGTCAAGATTTTATGTTTTGTAGATACCTTCCTCAAAAAGGAATTCATTTTAGTGGTAACATTTCTACTTAAGAATGCAAAGGTTTTGGAGTAGATGGTAATCATTGAACCACGGACTAGGCAAAATCCAACACGTAATATGTTACGGAAATCTCTACGAGTGGCACAAAAGTTGTTAAGCTTCCCTATATCCTCTCCTAATGTGGTGGTTATGTTCCCATATTAGTAAAATCATTTTAAGTTGTTCGATCCTCTTAAATGATCAAATTCTCATAAATACATTGTAGTTATGCAAATTAGTTTGGTTCAATGAACTAAAATCTTGCTATGATTTGCTTTTGCTTTCGATTTCAAGTACTTATGTTTCTTTGTGACGTTAAGCATGCCTTTGGATATATTCATGGTTAATATCAATGGTTATGTTGGTTATTAAGTTTTTGATTTCATTTTAATCACTTTTCAATCAATAATATATTTGGATTCAAAATGAATAAGTCGATGCAAGTGTTTCTTTTTTTGGTTGCTTTTGGATGAACAGTATTATCTATTATGCCTCTTTATGGCTTAAGCATAAGCCATTGGGAATTCTCTCATGCAAGGACGCATTAAGGTTTTTCTTTTTTAGGCAGAATTTGAACCCAAATTTTTTATTAGAATACAAAAGACTTCTAATTGAAACTTTACATCTCCGAACAAATTGACATTAAATGGGCCAACTATATCGTTTAACAAATCCCTGGGGACGTGTCTTTTACTACGAATCCACAAAGGCACAATTTAAGCTAAAAAAAACAAGAACAATAAAAATGTGTAGTTTGGATTTTTTTTTTTTTTTTTGTCATTTGAATTTAGATTTTGGTGATTAAAATCTACATATTTTATTTTGGTAGTTTTAAAAGGTCAATGATTTGAATTTGGTTCAATTATGATTATGAATATTCAAACCCCAATAATTCTGAAGGAGAAGAAGCCATTTTCACTTTAATTTTAATTTTATTTAGTTTTAAGTGTTAGTAGAATTCTGTAAGTTTCTGGTGTCTGGAATTGGTTATTATTCTATTTATTTATATTGTTTTAAGTTTGAACCTATGACATCTATTTATGATGATTGTGTTTTTTATCATCAGACTAAAATACCAATTATTTTTTACTACAAATTCACAAAGGCACAATTTAAGCTAAAAAAAACAAGAACAATAAATATGTGCAATTTGGATTTTTTTTTTTTTTTTGTCATTTGAATTTAGATTTTGGTGATTAAAATCTACCTATTTTATTTTGGTAGTTTTAAAAGGTCAATGATTTGAATTTGAATTTGGTTCAGTTATGATTATGAATATTCAAACCCCAATAATTCTGAAGGAGAAGAAGCCATTTTCACTTTAATTTTAATTTTATTTAGTTTTAAGTGTTAGTGGAATTCTCTAAGTTTCTGGTGTCTGGAATTGGCTATTATTCTATTTATTTATATTGTTTTAAGTTTCAACCTATAATATCCACTGACGATGATTGTGCATTTTATCATCAGACCAAAATACCAATCATTTTTTAGTGTAGGCAGAAATTGAACTTCAGATTTATTATTCATCTAATTGTCCAATAAGTTTTACTTTGGTTTTATATTTAAGTTTAGTGATTTAGTCTAGGCTTCGTAGTAAAGGTTCATCAAGTTGCTGATATATATTGGGGTGAAAGTTGTTGAAAAAATTTAAAGATAACGAAGAAATTCCTAAACAAATGACTAGCACTAGACCCAATCTTTACCCATTGATTTATCACCCTTTAAACCCCAAAATCCAAAATCACCTATCCTTCTAATTAGCCCCAAATACCCCATGAAAAGGCTAAATAATGGAAACAACTACTCAAGTTTTAGTTATTTCCTTTTGTTGAATCTCCAAATCCTACTATTCCTTTTCTTACTAAAAACACTATCATCCTTATTTTCTTACTATTTTCCCGCCTTTTTACTTTCAAAACTAATCCTAAATCCTCAAAATCCAAGATGTCCAAAGTTGACTTGGGAATTTCAAATTTGAATTGGCTATGTTCCCTTCTCCTGCATCAACTCCATTATAACAAGACAATATATCATAATTTAAAAAGTGAACTTCAAAATGGACTAATGTACTTTTATTTTGCAGTTTCTAGACAAATGTTATGATGAAGTAAACCATTGGAAATCAAAAGAGATCTATTTCAAGTCTTTGCTACGACACCTCAAGATTGTCAAGATCTTTGGTTTTGGAAATTTTTTCACACAAAAGAAGTATTCATTTCAGTGGTACAATTTCCACTTAAGCATGCAAAGGTACTGGAGAAGATGACTATCACTAAACCACGGTTTATGCGAAATCAAACTTGTTTTTGGGGTCATGAATTTCTAAAAGTGGCTCAAAAGTTGTTAAGCTTCCCTAGATCCTCTCCTAATACAATGATTATGTTCCCCTATGAGAAAAATCATTTTAAGTTGTTCAATCCTCTTAAATGATCAAATTTTCATAAAAACATAACTAGTGATGCATATTAGTCTGGTTCAATGAACTAGAATATTGCTATGATTAGTTGTTGATTTCATGTACTTATGTTTTCATTGTGATGTTAAACTTGCTTTAGGATATATTCATGTTTAATGTCAATGGTTTTGTTGCTTATAAAGTGTTTGATTTGATTTTAATCATTTTGTTGTTTCAAACTTTCAATAACATTGTTAGATATACCCAATATCTTATGGTTCTTTTTTGCTACAAATATGTATAGATTGACATGAAATAACATGAAAATAAATGCAATTAGTATCACATTAAGAACATAATAAACAAATTTTTGTAATATATATATATATATTTATTTATTTATTTGTGTTTTCAAGTTGAGATATAAGTTTGTAAAGCTTATATGCATAAAATTTTGTAATAGTAGCCTCCAAAAAAAAAAAAAAAAAAAAAATCCAAAATACCCTTTCTTTTCCTCTCTTTTAGTCTCATTTCCACCCTTTTACAATAATAGATTGGAAATTTCGATACATCAATATTTGGGGTGGGGGGATATGAATCCTCCATGCCTTTAATGGAAATATCAGGCAACACTGATTAGTTAAGTTATAAAGTTCTTAGCTATATATTGGAATTAGGTAGAATTTTATTGGTTTAGATTAATAGTTTTTTTTTTTTTTTTTACCTACATTAAAGAATAGCTATTAGAACTTTAGGGGTAGATATTATCCAACCATAAGCTATATATATATATATATATATTTTTAAAACTATTTGTGAAATATGTTATCTTTTGACTTATCTATATTCTATTTAAAACTAAACACATTTGAATTTTGGTTAACATCATGAAATTTGGAACATAAGCTTTTGATGCCTCACAATTTTATGGGGATTTTTAAAAAAATAACAATAAAACCCAAACAATATCATAAGTTAAGCAACGTTTGAAACTATATTGGATAATAACAATTCGAGTTCAGAGAAATCGATTTCACTGTTCATTCGCCTATTTTACCCGCGACTGAGGTGGAAAAATCGAGTTCACTAGACTCGTTTCTTATACACAAAAATCGAGTTCAGTGGACTTGATTTTCATACATAGAAATCGAGTCCACTGGAGTCGATTTCCATACATGGAAAATGAGTCCACTGAACTCGATTTCAGTATACCCAGCCAAAATACTTACAAATCAAACCGAGCATGTTCTCCTCCACTGATCCGATCCGATCACCTGAAGCTTTCGCCGGGGTTTGGTCAGAATCGGCGCCTGGAGTTTGTTCTTCGTTTGCTGGGTTCGTTCTTTGTTCTTCGTGCTTCGCCGTCGGTGTTGCTGTGTTCGTCGGGGTTTCGTGAAATCAGCGCCTGGGTTCATCGGGGTTTGGTGAAATTTGGTGAAATCGGCGCCTGGGTTCGTCAGGGTTTGGTGAAATCGGCGCCTGGGTTCGTCGGCCTGCGTTCGATTACTCGTTGGTGTTGCTGGGTTCGTTTGCTGGGTTCTTCTGTGACGGCATGGGGGTTTTTTAACACAACTAAAGAGCTAGTTGTGTGGAGTTGTGCTGTTGTGTTTTTGGGCAAATCGACTTCACTGGAGTCGTTTTCAATACAAAGAAAGCGACTCTAGTGGAGTACTGGAGTCGCTTTCTTTGTATTGAAAACGACTCCAGTGAAGTCGATTTCTATGTATAAAAAATGAGTGCAAAGGACTCGATTTCTTTATCTATGTGCCCTCCTCAACTGGCAAAAATAGATATGACCAGTAAAATATGAATAGTAAAATTGACTCCTCTGAAGTCGAATTGTTAAAAATGCAATATGTTTGAAACGTTGCCTAACTAATAATATTGTTTGGGTTTTGTAGTTATTTTCTAAAAAATCCCCAATTTTATGTGTCCTTATTTTAATATATTATTTTTAGTTAAGTTTAAATTATATATATATATATATTTCAACATTCCATAAGAATCTTCCAGATCTTTTTTTTTTTTTTTTGGATATACTTCTTCCAAATCTTCAAAAGATAGAAAGGATAGTTTTGCATGTGTAACAAAACACAATCGTAAAAAATGCATATTAATAATTATCATAATTATTAAATTTCAAATTTAACTAAATTTATTTAAAAAATTATATTTTGTTATACTTTCTTGTACATTACATAGATTATTGATCTAAGTTTTTAATTACATCCCTCGCTCAAAAAAAAAAAAAAAAAGGTTACTTGTGTGTGTTGGTTTTTTTCTTTTTTAAAGGAAAAGAAAAGAAGAAGAAGAAGAAGGAGGGGGAGGAGGTTACTTGGTTTAGAATTAATAGATTTTTTTTTTTACCTACATTAAAGAATAGCTAGAACTTTAGGGGTAGATATTATCCAACCATAAGCTATATTTCTTTTAACTATTTGTGAAATATGTTATCTTTAGACTTATCTATATTCTATTTAAAACTAAACACATTTGAATTTTGGTTAACATTATGAAATTCGGAACATAAGCTTTTGATGCCTCACAATTTTACGTGTCCTTATTTTAATATATTATTTTTAGTTAAGTTTAAAATATATTATATATTTCAACATTCCATAAGAATCTTCCCAGATCTTTTTATTTTTATTTTTATAAATATATAGTTCTTCCCAGGTCTTTAAAAGATAGAAAGGATAGTTTTGCACATGTAACAAACACACAATCATAAAAAATGCATATTAATAATTATCATAATTATTAAATTTCAAATTTAACTAAATTTATTTTTAAAAAATTATATTTTGTTATACTTTCTTGTACATTACATAGATTATTGATTAATTAATTTCTTTTATTATGCACTAAGTTTTTACTTACATCCCTCGCCAAAAAAATAGGTTACTTGTGTGTGTTGGTTTTATTTATTTTTATTTTTTATTTTTAAAGGAAAAGAAAGGAAGAAGGAGGAGGAGGAGGAGGAGGTTAGTTGGTTAGTTGGTACTTGGACGGTTGGACCTATTTAATTCAAGTTTCACACCAAGTAAAGTGACCTTAAATCCTTTTGGATATACACCACTATCAGTTTTTTTAAAACTTTCTCCACTCTTCTTGTATGTGTTAAATACTTAGGCTTCGCTTGGGAGTTCATAAGGGAATGAAATGGAATCAAGTAACCTTGATTGAATGTTTTAAAATAAAAGAATGAAAATGAATGAAAATGAATAGAATGTAAGTAATATTATTTGGGAGCAATATGGAGAGAATGGAATGGAATCATTTTATGACAATATTACTATTAGATCTCTATTTTAAAATAAAGAGTTGAATATATAGGGGTATTTTGGGAGTTTTAGTAAAAAAATCATTAAATTTAATTTCAATCCCTCTCATTCCTCCCAATTTTGGGGGAATGAAAATTTGAGGTTTTAAGGCTCCGCTTGGGAGGAGGGAATAGAATGAAATGGAATGGAATAAAAAGAATAATTTTAGAATATTCTTCTCTTATCTTGTTTGGGAGTTTTAATGGAGGGAATAGAAAGTCCATTCCCTTGTTTGGGAGTTTAAGTGGGAGGGAATGGAATGGGCAGGAGAGAACACTCATTCCTCTCTATTCCTTTAAAATCTCAAATTTTCATTCCCCCTGAAATTGGGAGGAATGGGAGGGAATAAAATTAGATTTAATGATTTTTTTACTAAAACTCCCAAAATACCCCTATATATTCAACACTTTATTTTTAAATAGGGGTCTAATAGTAATATTGTCATAAAATGATTTCATTCCATTCCCTTAATGTTGCTTCCAAACAGGATTACTTACATTCCATTCATTTTCATTCCTTTATTTTAAAACATCCAATCAAGGTTACTTAATTCCATTCCATTCCATTCTTTTCCATTCCTTTCTTTTATGGCATGTTTAGATGTTTAAAAAAGGAGGGGGAGTAGAGTAGAGGGAGGGAGAGTAATGCAATTACCTTATTTGGAAGTTTTTTAAAGGATGAGGGGGAGGGGTTTGGAGGAGTTTGGAGGGGTTTGGACTCCCTCTAGCTCCCCAATTTTAATTCCCCCAAATTGGAGAGATTTGGAGGGGGAGTAAAGTACATAAACTATTGACTAAGTAAATTACCTAATTTATCCTTATTATATTAACAAAATTACACAAGGGGAAGGGCTAATTAATCCCTTCCCCCTTACTAATTTTAAAAACATCCAAATAAAGTGGAGGTGAATCATTCTCCTCTACTCTCCTCCCCACTACTCCCCTTCCCTCTACTCCCCTCTACTCTCCTCCCTCTCTAAACTTCCAAACAAGCCATTACTTAAATACATTCAATTCCATTTCATTCCTTTCCATTCCCTTATGATCATCTTATTTCATTCCATTCCATTTCCTTATGAACTCCCAAGCGGAAAATAAACTTTAACTCCAAAATAAGAGAATAAACTTTTCATTCTCTTCATTAAAACTCCCAAATAAAGGAAGTGAAGAATATTATAAAATTATTTTTTTTATTCATTTTCATTCTATTCCCCTTGAGACCTTAGTATTCTATATACAAAAAAAGAAAAAAAAAGAAGAAGTAAAGTGTTCTTAGATGGGCCAATTTTTAACTGGGCCTTGTCTGCATTCTGCAGCCCTAATTAATTGCTTGTCTATTACCATATAGAAGGTAAGGTAAAGAAGCTCAAATCACTATTCACTACTGTTGACTGTTGAGTTGAGAATGGAGGAGGAACAAATCTCTGGTTCTATCAACAGCTTCTCTGACCGATCCAACTATAATTCTAGCCATGATATAAACCCCAATAATTATTATTATGATGAAGAAGAAGAATCATCATCGAGCCATAATCATCGATCCAAACGAAGCAAACACGCACCAATCTTAGAAGAAGATCGAATCAGCACCTTACCTGACTCGATCCTTCTCAGCATCCTCTCCTTCTTGCCCATTAATGGCGCTATCAAAACGGGCGTTTTATCCAAAAGATGGGCCTCTCTTTGGACCTTCCTTCCCTCTCTCAGCTTCGACTCCGTTTACTTCGGACCCTTAGAAGATTTCACCAAAGTCGTGGATGATACCCTGCTCCTACACAGGGCTCACAAACTCACAAACTTCGATATTCAATTCGAGTACGATTACGACACAGTACTAAATCCTCGCCTCGATCTTTGGGTTCGGTTCGCCACAAATGCCAAAGTAGAAAAACTTAGTCTACACTTGTGGAGTCAAGATTGTCTCGATCTTGACAGATACCAATTGCCTCAGCATCTCTACGCCAACGAGTTTGTTTCTGAATTCAATTTTAGTTGCTGCAAAATTTACCTAATGGGTTACCACATTGGAGTTCACTCAAGCGCTTGTGTATTGGGTACTCGGCCTTGAGTGAGGATGTGATAAGGAAAGTGTTAATGGGTGGTCCTAGACTTGAATCCTTGGAATTGCTTCAGTTTTGGGGGTTATATCGGTTGGATATAGTGTCCGAGAGTTTGAGAAAATTGGTGATAGATAGCTATGTGCAACATATGTTTGAAAGTGAGGAGCGTAAGGTGGAACTGGAAATTGTGGCTCCAAAGATTGAGCGTTTAGAGATTTTGGGTGTTTTTATATGAATAGATGTCGGATAAAGGATGTGTCAGCATTGGTTGAGGCTAAGCTCGATTTTGAGGAGGAGGGTGCTTTGGAGGAGTTCCAAGACATTGTGAGAGACATTCTTGAGAGTGTGCATCATGTCAAGAAGCTCACTGTTGGCCGTTCTTGTCTCATGGTTGGTTTTCCTTAATAACGCTCTTTGTTTCGTTTGTTTTTCTTGATTGCTAATGTTGATTTACATTTGCACAGATCAAGGTTGTATCTTTTATTGTTGGTAGTGTCATTGCTTGGCTAGGCCCTACATATAAAATAATGCACAGCATCTATTGCATTTTTAGTGACAAGTTATTGTGCTATTCAAGGTAGTCGAAAGGTGACCTTAAGGGGACAAGGCCTTGTATCGCCTGAGGCGAAGTGCCAAATTCTTAATATATTTATTATACATATAGAAAGATCATAAGCACCTAGTGTATTAAAATATTATAATGAAGTGTTTTTCAATATGTTTCATGAAGAAATTAGGTCTATGAAATCATTTCAGATAGGATTAACATGGTTTAGGCTCTATTAGTTATTCTAACAATAGGTTTTACAACGAGCTTCTATATATCATTAAGTTTTACAACAAATTTTTGCAAATTAAGTTAAATAACAATAGGTTTTATAACATTCCTTTTTAAATAATATCTAATAGTAGATTCACAACAAACTTCTATAAAAAAATTAAAAAAAAAAAAAAAAAAAAAAAAAAAAAAAAAAAACTTGAGGTTCTCACCTTAGTGCCTTTTTCATGGCTTAAGGCAGTAGCCTTGCTCGCCTAGGCTCTAAAGGCGAGCGCCTCACTAAAGCCTTGCCTGTGCCTTTGACTACAATGGTACTATTTGATATTGCTTTAAAGTTTTTATATTAATACCAAAATGAAAAATCACCATACTCTCTGTTGTGAGTTGGGCTTGGAGACTAAGGCTGTTGTTGTTGTGAGTTAGGTTTTTTTTTTGGAGCATGTTGATTTTAATCCAAGTTGTAATCAATCAACAATTAAAGGGCCTGATATTATTGGTTCAATTTCATGAGTTCAACCTTTGAGGTAGAGACACCTTCTTTTAATTTCATGATAAGATGTGGGCACTTGTTTTAGTGCCAAATAATGATTCATCATGATAAAGTATATGTAACACATGTTTGATAATTTGTTCTGCTGATGTATTAGAGACACCTGCTTTTAGTTTCATGATAAGAGGGCACTTGCTTTAGTGCCAAAGAATGATTCGTCATGATAATCTGTCAACTCTTAATCAAGGTCTTGGCTTTCTAAAAAGGGCTTTTTTTATTATTTCATTGTCTGCATTTGGGATATATTGACATTTATGTAAGTTAGTGTTCTGTAAAACATGTTGCTAAATTGTTCACTGGCGATGTATATTATGATTGGTTGTGTTATTATTTTCTTACATTTACTTTACCTTGTTGTGTTTTGCTTCTGGCTTTGATGGACATAGGCTCTATCTATAATGATGGTGAAACATCTGCCTTCTCCATTGTCAAAGTGCAAATGTTTAACAATAGCAAGCATGGGGGAATGTGATTTTCCCAACATTTTAAGCCTACTTCAAAGTTCACCTTATGTGGAGACATTGGTTTTAGACATCACATCCTGGGGCTGCATGTGGTCAGCGGTATGTTTTTCTTGGACCTATTTCCCGACTGTCATATCAAAAAACAATGAAGGGTTAATTTTAATCATTACTTCTTTTTTTTAATTTTGGTTTAATGTGTCAATAAAGGAAGTAACAGAGCCTATGACTTTGGATAGAGTAGGATTGTGGAAAAGAATACATTTGGCTGACTCTAACTAATCTTGTTGAGGATTTATAGCTAACCCAAAAAATTTGGGATCATGGATTTTGTTGTTGTTGTAGTGCAACGTGTCTAAATATTTAGGGGTCAAATGATTCCCTCGAGGAGAGTTTGGCCCCCTTAAGTCCTTGACATAAAGAGTTAATGTTGATTGTCAACCTCTTTTAAGTGGTTGCTTTGTGGACTATTTACGAAAAACCTTCTCATTGACAATGCATCTTTATTTTACAACAAAGACTTCTGCGATAGATTTTTGAAAATCTGTTTGTTTGAAAAAGAGGTCATTCATTGCTAAATTTACCATCCAGACTTCTTACTTATTAAAAAAAAGAAAAAAAAGAAGCTATCCAGAATTTCTAGCATAGGCAATGAAAAGCCAATTTTACTTTACTTTACTTTATTTTTTAGTGTAAGGGAAATTATGTTAGTTTCTTGTTTCTGAAAATTGGCTAGTCTAATAGTCCATTAAGTCTTATTTTGGTTTCTTTCAGTTTACGGGTTTAGTTTCAGCTTAGTCATCTGCTTTCATTTTGAGAATGATTTTTTTTTTTTCTTTCCAAAAGTTATGATGCTTTGTTTGAAGCTTGTGTGATATATGAGGTGTGATGCTTAGAAGTTTATTTTTTATCTTTAAATTTTTCCCAACCTGTAATTTAGCATATACACATTGATTTATCACCCTTTAAACCTTAAAATCCAAAACATCAAAATCCTAAAGTGTTAATTATACTTTACTCATTTGTGCTATGTGCCATTTTAATGTTGTCTACCCGTGGTTTGAAAAGTGTCACTTGCTCATTCAGAGGTTAGTTCTGTTATATAGCGGTTACCCACCTCATCACTTACATCATTAAAAACATGCAAAACCTATGAAAAACAAAGTAATTAAGATCTGAATAGGGTATTTGTAAAGATTGTGAAAGTTACTTAAAAAATTTCATCTTTGCCCATCTTTCTTTGATTAAATGATCTTTGAATTGATTTTGCCCCCAAATTGAAACTTGGCCTTAAAGAAACTTGAAGATTTTGTCAAAGTTTCTTCCTTCCTCACTGCTTCTGCCTACATTGATAGCATTTTCAACTTTGATCTCCATTTGTCTAAAAGCATCAACAAATTCCTTCCACAGGGAAATTCAATCCCATCCCAACCTTAAAACCGTAACAAAGTCAATGCCTATTAATAAGATAGTGGACATAACAATTGAATAGGGTCCATAACTCTCTATCACAATTGGCAACTCTTTGCTCAAGAATTTGAGATTTATGTTTATTCTGATGCCTTCATGAACCGATCCCAGATCCAGTTTGGTCTTATTTTCCTTCCCCACTCAAACCCATTCGATCCTTGACTAGGAAATCACTTCAGTGAACACGTGCTCAAACTTAGCCTTATAAAAAATCCACGATGACATGAATCCTTCAGTAAGCAACCTAGTTTCAAGCCCTTGAACATCCTGTATCACATATCAAACCCCAATCAAATTTTTATTGCTCCTTGGCAAAAATTGATTTCAAAAAATTGGATGTTTGTGTAAAAGTCTGATATGAGTAGCAGGATTCGAGGTCAGCTAGGCCTCCTAAAGAATAGAATAGAATTGAGAAAGTAAGGAAAAAAATGAAAGGAATACGAGTTTGTTCTTATTGCCTGCAGATTCAATACAATCAATAGCTATTTATACAAGTGTACAAATGCTCACTGCAACTAACTAACGACTGCCAGCTGTAGTAACTAACTCTACCAGCTGTCCCCTCATCATCAACTAACTAACTAACATCCACTGCCATAACAGCTACACTAATCTCCCTAATTAACAGTAATCATGATCAACTGAATTAATGCTGAATTTATGCCTAAGCTGAACTAATGCCCAAGCTGGTCTCTTAACAAATTCCCCTCTTTTAGAACACCTTGCCCACAAGGTAAGGGAACTGCAGCTGAAGCTGATATAAATTCACCCAAGTAGCATCCTCTTTAGTTCCTCCCTGCCACTGAATGAGAGAACCTGTGTGAAGTCCCCTATTTCTGAGCTAATGGTACCTTTCCTGCAATACAGCTATTGGCTCTGGACTAAGGGTACCTTCAGAGTTCACTGATGGAAGGGTGGAACATGGTGTCACCTGCTGGCCAAGCTTAGCCTTAAGGCATGAAACATGAAATATTGGATGAATTTGAGAACCAGGAGGTAAGTCTAGCTCCTGCCTGGATTTCAATTGAGCATCTACTGCCTCAACTAACAACTTTAGTTGTGCCAGGCATATATTCAAGCAATCTTAGAGGTGGGTAGCCATATAGGACTTCAAAGGGAGTGAGATTAGTAGAAGTATGGAAATTGGTATTAAACCAATACTCTGCTAATGGAAGCCACTCCACCCAGCTGTGAGGCTGTCAGCAGCAAAAACCATGAGATATTGCTCCAAGCTCTTATTCACTGCTTTAGTTTGGCCATCTGTCTGAGGGTGAGAAGCAGCAGAAATTGCTAATTTCACTCGCAGTTTCATCAATGCGGTCCAAAAATGTGAAGTGAAAATTGGATCTATATCACTCACAATTGAAGAAGGCATTCCATGAAGCTTGAAGACAAACTGCATGTATAAGGCCACTACCCTTGAGGCTGTATAAGGGTGTGCTAGGGGAATGAAATGTACATATTTAGAGAACCTGTCCACCACTACCAAAATGACATCCTTCTGTTGAGATTTAGGTAAACCCTCCACAAAATTTATGCTAATGTCAAGCCATGGTCTTACTGGAATAGGTAAGGGCTGCAGTAAACCAGCTGGTTTACAAGTCTCAGTCTTCACCCTTTGGTAAGTGTCACACTTCCTAATGTGTTTCTTCAAATCCTTTTTCATTCCTGGCTAGTAGAAGTCCTGTTGGAGTCTGTGTAAAGACTTAAAGTATCCTGAATGTCCCTCTAAGGGTCCATTATGGATCTGGTGCAACACAGTGGCTTTAAGATCACCTTGAATTCCCACATAGAGCCTTCCCTTGTACAACAAAAAACCATTCTACGAGGAGAAGCCTTTGGAAGCTTGTTCCCCACTCTGTAATGACTGAAGTAATCCTTGCACCCTCTGGTCAGTTTCATAACTAGTCTTCAAGTCTGCAAGCCAAGTGGGAGTAGGAAAGGAAATGATGCAACAAGTGCTCACTAGACCAGAATAGTTATCATCAACAACTTGTAACAAGCTAACATCTCCCTCTGAAGTGGCTGTGTCCTTTCTAGACAAGGCATCTGCCACCTTGTTCTCCTTGCCCTTCTTATATTCTACTATGAAATCATAACCAGGCAACTTGGTGATCCATTTTTGTTGTGCTGGTGTACCAATTCTCTGCTCCAATAAGTACTGCAGACTTTGTTGGTCAATCTTAACATAGAAAGGTTTGCCCCAAAGATAAGTTCCATTTCTTTATTGCAGTCACCAAGGCTAGCAATTCTTTTTCATAAGTAGATAAGGAAAGACTTCTTCCCTTCAAAGCTTGGCTGTTTAAGGCAATGGGCCTCTGATCTTGCATTAGGACAGCACCTAAGCCTTGGCCAGAAGATCACATTCTATAGTAAATGGCTTGTTGAAATCTGGTAAAGCCAGCACTGGGGGGTTAGAGACATCTAACTAGAGTTGAACAAATGAGTGCTCAGCCTCATTAAACCATGAAAAGTAATCTTTCTTCAGCAAGGCTGTTGATGGAGCTGCAATTTGACCATAACCCTGCACAAACTTCCTGTAATACCCAGTGTGACCAAGAAATCCCCTCAAGGCCTTAACATCAGTAGGGGTAGGCCATTGCTACATAGCAGCAATCTTCTTAGGGTCATCCTTCACACCTTCACCAGACATAAGACGTCCAAGGTACTCTACCTCTAGACAAGCAAACATGCACTTGGATCTCTTTGCATACAAATGATGTTCAGCTAATATGCTCAAAACAGTTCTGAGATGGTTAACATGATCAGCCAAAAAATGACTGTACACCAAAATGTCATAAAAAAAAGTTACAAACCTCCTAAGATATGGCTTGAAAATATCATTCATCAAGGACTGAAAAGTAGAAGGGGCATTGGTCAAGCCAAATGGCATGACCAAGAACTCATAATGCCCTTCATGAGTCCTAAAGGCTGTCTTAGGAATGTCATCTTCCCTCATTTTGATTTAGTGTTAACCAGACCTCAAGTCCAATTTAGAAAAAAAAAAAACAAGCACCATGGAGTTCATCTAACAATTCATCTATGACAGGTATTGGGTATTTATCTTTAATTGTTTCATGATTAAGTGCTCTATGGTCTATGCACATTCGCCAATAACCATCTGCTTCCTGACCAGCAAAACAGGAGAGGCAAAAGGACTTTGGCTATTCTTGATTTGGCCAACCTCCAATAATTCTTTAACAATCTTTTCTATTTTAGCCTTTTGATAGTATGGATACTTGTAGGGCCTCTGACAAATGGGTTGTGCTCCATTCTTCGAGTTGATTTGGTGCTCATGCCTTCTTAAGGGAGGTAACCCAACTGGTGTGTCAGAAACTCCACTGAACTCCTGCAATAGAGCTTCAATCTCTGCTGGATAAACACTCTGCCGTGCACTTGCAGTAGGCCCTTGCACTGAAATGTGAACTAACAATCCTTTCTTGGGTGGTTCTTTTAAGAAATTGTCACCTTGTAAACTGGAATCTGCAGCCTACATGCCTTGTAACAGAATTTGATGACCACAATACATAAAGGATGTAGTCAAGAGCTTAAAGTCCCAACTAATAACCCCAAGAGTACTGAGCCATTGTGTTCCTAAGACCAAATCACATCCACCCAAGGACAGGACATGCAATTGAACATAAAATTTTTGGCCTTGTATCACAACTAAAACATCACTACAAAGACCATGAGTTTTGATTATGGTTCCATTAGCTACTTTTACATCAAGAACTTGAGTAGTATCCGCTGGAATGTGTAGTTTAGAAAGCAATGAAACATCAATAAAATTGTGTGTACTACCAGAATCTAAAAGAATTACTAAACCTTCTTTTTCAATTCTGCCCCTGACCCTCATGGTTCTTGGAGTAGGATTACCAATGAGAGCATACAAGGTAATTTCTGCTTCCTCTTCATGACTGTCTTGCAGCACTGCTTCTGCTTCTAACTCTCTATTCAATTTTGTAATCACCTTGGTTCAATTCTGGTCCAAAATCTAACCCTTCAAACAAAAAACAACTTAGCCCCCTTACATTTATGTTCTGGAAACCACTTATCATCATAGTTGTAACACAACCCCTTCCTTCTTCTTTCTTCTACTTGAGCTGGAGAAAGCCTCTTAATTGGCAGCCTGATCTTGGTTTCATTGCCTGCAGTCAGTTTAGGGGCCCCAAGAATAGAGGGTCTGATTTGTTCTTGGACATTCTTGGAATTCTTCTTGTTTGCTAGCAAAAATTCTTCTTGAATCTTAGCCAACACAAAGGCTGCATTCAAGGTAAGAGGATTCAACATCTTCCCTGGTAGCCTGATTTCATCCCTCAATCTACTTAGAAAGCAACTGAGCTTGTGCCTTGGAGACAATTCCATGATTCTGTTTGATAAAGCCTCAAATTCTGACTTGTATGTGACAATTCCTTGATTCTGTTTGATAAAGCCTCAAATTCTGACTTGTATGCAACCACTGTTCTTGATTGCCTCAATCTTGTTAAAGCTTCCATAGGGTCATCATAGGCTGTTGTCCCAAACCTGATCTGTTGAGCTTTAATCAAATTTCCCCAATCTTTAAACAACCCAGTGTCTTCTCCTTCTTGGAACCAACACTAATGCCTCCCCATCCATATGAAATGAAGCCAATAACAATTGCTCATCGAGAGTTGTGTTGTAGTACCTGAAATACTGATTGGTCTTATAAACCCACCTAGTAGGCTCCTCTCCTAAAAATCGTGGAAATCCTAATCTCAAGGGTTTGGAGATAGCAAGCATTGTTGAAGTGTTTGATTGAATTTTGTGGTTTCTTGGGGTCTGTTGCCTAGTTGCGTCTAAAGAATTCAGCTTTTGCAGAATTGCATTGAGTTGCTGATTCATTTTATTTAAGGTGTGAGCATGGATATGGGTGATTTTGTGGATTTCCTCAATATCTTTGGCATGGTGATCTGAGGCTGTGCGAAGAGAAGCAATGGATTCATTGAGGACAGCTTGAGATCGTGTTTCTGCCATTGATTGCAGGATGGACCTGCTCTGATACCAATTGTAAAAGTCTTATATGAGTAGCTAGATTCGAGGTCAGCTAGGCCTCCTAAAGAATAGAAGAGAATTAAGAAAGTAAGGAAGAAATGAAAGGAATACAAGTCTGTTCTTATTGCCTGTAGATTCAATACAATCAATAGCTATTTATACAAGTGTACAAATGCTCACTGCCATTAACTAACTACTGCCAGCTGTAGTAACTAACTCGACCAGCTGTCCCCTCATCATCAACTAACTAACAAACATCTCACTGCCATAACAGCTACTCTAATCTCCCTAATTAACAGTAATCATGATCAACTGAATTAATGCCTAAGCTGAACTAATGCCTGAGCTAGTCTCTTAACAATTTGCATAGACCTACTTGAAGATTCAAAGTTGAGTTAGCATCTGGCATCTTCAAAACAATCTGTGCCTTACCCTGCACATCAAATTATTATTATTATTTTTATAATCTGCCCTGCACATCAAATTAGATCTATGAAATTTGGACACAAACACAACACAAGCGTTATGTTTCAGCTTGGACATAGCATGTTAGAGACAGCAACTTGTTAAAATTCAGAACATACATACGCCGCTGGACCAGCATACTTGGTACAAAGAGAAGGCATTTCTTTTTTTTGATTGGTAAGTGAAAAATAGAAAAGGCATTTCTTATACATTAGTTTAGAAACTCTTCTAATCTTGGTACAAAGAATGCTCTGTGGTTTTGGATTCATAAGGGGAAGCTCATTTGAATGATTTTAGGGGACGAGCATGTTGATTGAGGATGAGATTCATGGAGGCAAACCATTTTTTTATATGAACAGTGTTCTTGAGTCAAAACACAAATAACTTCCACAATTTTTACAAATAACCCTTTCAGATCTTATTTCTTTAATTTTTTCTGAGTTTTTTTTTTTTTTATAATTTTTTTTTATAATTTTATAATTTTTATTTTTAATGTTTTTAATGGTGGAAGTGATGAAGTGGGTAACGGCTGCATAACAGAGCCAACCTTGGGTGAGTAGATTGGCTCTTTTAAAACCACGCGTAGGCAACATTACAACGACCCAAGCCATAGGTGGGCAAAGTGTAAGTAGCCCAATCCTAAATCACCTAATTATCAAATAGCCTCCAATACCCCTATAAGATACTGTGCACGAGTTATTGTTACAGCCTTGGAACAGCAGCCCAAGTTTTAGTTTTTCACCTTTGTTGCATTCTCAAATCCTACTACTCCTTTAGTCCTTTTCTCATTGGAAATCCTATAATATTACTATTTTCCAGTCTTTTTTCTACCAAAACCTAACCCTAAATCCTCAAAATCTAAGTTGTCCAAAGTTGACTCATGAATTCCAAATCTGATTTGGTTTGTTCCCTTGTCCTGTGTGAACTCCGTTATGATATGTTAAAATATCATAATTTGAATGTGAACTGCAAAATATGCTAATGTGCTTTTATTTTGCAGTGTGTAAGACACTCTGATGTAGACTATGGAGTGAAGAAATCAAAGGAGATCTATTTCAAGTCTTTGCTACTACACCTCAAGTCTGTCAAGATTTTATGTTCTGCAAAAACCTTCGACAAAAAGGAATTTATTTTAGTGGTAAAATTTCTACTTAAGAATGCAAAGGTGTTGAAGAAGATGGTTATCACTAAACCATGGGCTATGCAAAATCCAACACATAATATGCTACAGGAATCTCTACGAGTGGCAGAAAAGTTGTTAAGCTTTCCTAGATCCTCTCCTAATGCAGTGGTTATGTTCTCATATTAGTAAAATCATTTTAAAATTTTCAATCATCTTAAATGATCAATTCTCATAAATACATTGTAGTTATGCAGATTAGTATGGTTCAATGAACTAAAATCTTGCTATGTTTCCGATTTCAAGCAGTAATGTTTCTTTGTGATGTTAAGCCTGCCTTTGGATAAATTCATGGTTGATGTCAATGGTTATGTTGCTTATCAAGTTTTTGATTTCATTTTAATCACTTTGCAATCCACAACATTTTTACAACAAATCATAAATGGTTAGTTGTAATTGGTTCAAATTTGAACCTAATATTAAGATTATTTTTTTGCTCCAACAATAACAACTAGTTACAACCTACTATTTAGAATTTGTTGTAAAAATATTATAAAAATGTTGTGAACATATAATTTCTCCAGTTAATAATATATTTGGATGCAAAATGAATAAGCTGATGCAAGGTTTGTTTATTTATTTATAGCTTTTGGATGAACAATATTATCGATTATGCCTCTTTTAACTCTTTAAGGCTTAAGCATAAGCTATTGGAAATTCTTATGAAAAGGCACCGTTGAGTTTAAAAAAAAAAAAAAATATATATATATATATATATATTCTTATTCAATCACAAAAAAACTTTCATTTATTTATTTATTTATTTATTAATTATTATTATTATTATTATTATTATTACATTTCCCTATATATTGACATTAGATGGGCCAGCTGTAGCCCAACCAAACTTACTGCGCCTAATCTGCAGCCCTATGTAGTTGAACAAATCCATGGGGACGTGTCTTTTACTACCTCATCTACAAAGGCACAAGCTAAAACATTAAACAAAAACAAAAACAAAAACACACACACACACCAATCAAACGTGCATTATGGATGGTATGATTTGGTCATTTGAATTTAGGGATTAAAATTTAAATATCTTATTTGAATAGTTTTAAAATGTCAAGGATTTGAATTTGATAATTCCACCAATTAATTTAAAACTTTAAAATCATTAAATTTTAAATAATACCTAAAATTAATAAATTTTAAATTAAGATATTTTAAATCAATTAATTTAAAATTCAAGTCATCCATTAATAGTTTGGTAAAACTACAATATTGGTCCCTCAAGTTTCAACTGAGCACAATTGGTCCCTTAAGTTTAAAAAATAAGTTGTATCAGTCATTTTACTAACTGCCATTAGTAATATTACTTATGTGACTAACAGAACAATGACTTGACATTTTTAAAAATGACATGACATTTTTTAAATTAAAAAATTATAATAACTAATTTTCACGTAAGATTTTAGTGACCCAGTTGAAATCAAATTTTAAATTATAACCCGGTTACGAATTTAACCCATTTATTATCTAATTTTTGTTTTACACAATGCATGACGGCGCTAGAGAGAGAAAGGGGACAAACCCTAGCTGCCGGTGGTTTAGACCCAAAGCCTTAGCCTCCATTTGACTTGCTGCCAGTGGAGACCCAAGCCCTAGCCGCCGCCAGCGATAGCCACTGACTCGCATCCTTGCCTCTCTCGCACAACCACTGACCCGCCTCCCTCCTCCCATCTTAGGTATTACACTTTTTCCTATAGTATCTCACCTTTCACAGAATCACAAACACTACTTGAGCTGAGTGAGAATGGAGGAAGAAAACTCCGATTCTAGCGAAAGAAGCTCAACTTCCAGCGAAGAAAGAGCTCCCTATTCCCCTCACTATTCTAGCCATGCTACAAACCCCATTAATTCTCAAGAAGAAGAAGAATAAAGCGATGATCATTGAACCAAGCACCAATCTTTAAAGAAGATCAAATCAGCACCTTATCTAACACCATCCTCCTCAGAATTCTCTCCTCTTTGCCCACCAAAGACGTTATCAAAATAGGCGTTTTATCCAAAAGATGGGCCTATCTTTGGACCTCCGTTCCCTCTCTCAGCTTCACTGTCGTGGATGAGGCTCTGCTCCTACACAGAGCTCCAAAACTCACAAATTTCTCTGTCACAATTGGCAAGGTTGACCGACTTTGTCTACGTTCATCATCGAGTTATATCAAACCTTATGGATACACATTGCCGCAGCATCTCTACGCTGATGAGTTTGTTTCTAAATTGGATTTTCATTTCTACAAAATTAAGCCTAATGGGTTAGTGGGTTGGAGTTCACTCAAGCGCTTGGGTACACGGCCTTGTCTGAAGATGTGATAAACAAAGTGTTAATGGGTAGTCCTAGACTTGAATCCGTGAAATTGCATAATTGTTATCAGTTCAATTGGTTGGATATGGTGTCGGATAAAGGATGTTTCGACATTGATTGAGGTTAAGCTCAATTTCGAGCTGTTGGTGAAATATGAAAGCGTAGAGGAGGATGCTTGTAAGGAACACCAAGATATTGTGACAGAACTTCTTCAGAGTCTGCATCATGTCAAGAATCTTACTGTCGGAAAATGGTGTCTCATGGTTGGTTTTAATTTCTTGAATCTCTCTGTTAATTATTTTTCTTTGTTTCGATTGTCATATGAAACACTTCCATGTTTTTCTTGATAGCAAATGTTGATTTCCATTTGTAGTAGCATGAATGTCTACAGATTGTATTCAACTCTGAATCAAGGTTCCAAAAAGGCTTAGTTTATTTCATTGTATATATTCACATTTATATAATTTAGTGTTCTGTAAAATATGTTAGCTAAATTGTTCACTTGCGATGTTTATTTAAAGTCGTGTTATTTATTCTGTCATTCGCTTTACCTTATTGTGTTGTAACTTTTGCTTTGATGGACCTAGTTTTTATCTATAATGTCAGTGAAAAATCTGTCTTCTCCATTGTTAAAGTGCAAATGTTTAACGATGAAAACAAGCATGGAAAGATAGGCTCTTCCTGGCATTGCAAGCCTGCTCCAAAGTTTGCCTTATGTGGAGACATTGGTTTTAGACATCATATCATCCTACAATGTAGAGTTAGAGGCATGTTTTTCTTTGTCCAATTTATCGAATGTTTTATGGTATCAAAGGAACTTTAATGAAGAATTAATACTAATCATTAATTTTATTTTGTTCATTGTGTCAATTAAAGAAGTAATAAAGGTCATTATTTTAGATAGAATAAAATAGAAGTAAAGACTATATGGAGCCGATCCTAACTAATCTTGTTAAGGATCCATAGCGAATCCCAAAAACTTTGGAACTAAGGCTTTATTGTTGCATGTTATTGTTGTAGATAAATCTATCTATTTATTGGGTAAAAAAGATTTCCTCGAGGAGCTTGGCCCTCCTTACTTAGAGAAAATATATCATGTTTCGGTAATACCAACTCAACATCTGTTTTGGTATTTTCTACCTAATAAATGAGTGACACCTGTTTCAAAAAACCACATCAGACTACTCCAATAAATTAATCACAATCTTCTATACTATCAGGAAGATAAATTAATCATTTATTAGAGCAGTCTGATGTGGTTTTTTGAAACAGGTGTCACTTATTTATTGGGTAGGAAATACCAAAATAGATATTGAGTTGGTATTACCAAAATATAATATACTTTCTCACTTACTCAAGCATCTCATTGATGATACATCTTTCTTTTTACAACAATAGCCTTAGTAATAGATTTTTTGGAAATCTGTTTGTTTAGAAATAAAAGGTTATTTATTGCCAAAGTTACTATCTAGAATTTCTGGCGTTGGCGACAAGAAGTCAATTTCACCTTCATTTTAATTTTATTTACTTTTAAGTGTTAGGGGCAATTTTGTAAGTTTTTAATGTCTGGATATAGGCTATTCTAATTGTAAGTCTTAATTTGGTTTCATTTGAGTTAGTGACTTATATGGGGCTTCATAGTAAAAGTCCATCATGTTCCACTAGTGATAGGTATCAGTCATCTACTTAAAGAGTCTCTTATTTATCTTCAAATTCTTCCAGCAACTTGAAATTTAGCATGCACACATTGATTAAGAATTGGCTTGTGTTCATTACTCTTGTACATTGGATTCATTAAGATCATGACATGTGAGCAAAAGTGGACAATCATGCTAATATTGACGGATCTAATGCACAAGAGAACTAACTCAATCATTGCCCATTGGTTTATCATCCTTATCTAAATCCCAAAATCCAAAATCACCTATCCTTCAAAATAGCCTAAAATACCCAATTAAAAGGCTATATACTGTTTACGAGTTTTTGTTTATAATCCTAGAATAGCAACCTAAGTTTTAGTTATTCCCCTTTGTTTGATTCCCAAATCCTAGCTCATTAGAAACCCTATAATCCTTATTTCATTCAAATCTAATTTGGATTTATTCCCTTCTCCTACATCATCTCTATTATAACATGACAAGATATCATAATTTAAAGTGAACTTCAAAATGGACTAATGTACTTTTATTTTGCAGTTTCTAGTAAAAAGCTTGGATGAAGTGAACCATTGTAGATTAAAGGAGGTCTATTTCAAGTCTATGCTACAATGCCTCAAAACTGTCAAGATATTTGGTTTTGGAGAGTTTCCACACAAAGCAAGTATTCATTTTTGTGGTACAAGTTCTACTTATGTATGCAAAGGTGTTGGAGAAGATGGTTTTCAATGAACCATGTGCTATGGAAAATGACGCATTAATATATGCTACTTAAATTTCTACGAGTGTCTCAAAAGTTGTTAAGTATCCCTAGATCTTCTCCTCATGCAATGGTTATGTTCCCATATTAGTAAAATATTTTTTAGTTGCTCAGTCCTCATAAACCATAAGATTCTCATAAATACACACTAGTTACGCAGAGTAGTCAAATTGAAGGATTTTTTTTTTTTTTTAACTATATGAATATTCTTTAGCTTCCGATTTCATGTACTTATGTTTTCTTAATTTGTGATATATTTGATTATCAAAAAAAAAAAAAAAAGTGTGATATATTCATGCTGAATGTCAATGGTATTGTTGCTTGTCAAGTTTTTTATTTGATTTTAATCACTTTGCAATTCAAAGTTGCTTATCAAGTTTTCGATTTGATTTTAATCACTTTGCAGTTTCAAACTTTCAATGACATTGTCGGATAATATCTTTTGGTTCTTTTACTACAAAATAGTTATAAATTGACGTGATAATAAATGTGATTGGTGTGCATCAAGTCATCAACAACATAATAAACAATTTTCTTAATTAATTTTTGCGTTTTGTGTTGTTTTATAAGTTGACATATCCGTTTATAAAGCTTATATGTAGTAAAAAAAATATTGTAGTAGTACTCCTATCATCGTTCTTAAGATTTATATCAATTTTATTGACTACTTTGCACATGTCCATGATCCAAAGATATCTCCCTCTTACATTATTATTTATTTATAGAATTTGAATTTATGGCTTTCTTTCCATAATGATTGCCTTTTATGTTAAAACTTTTTTCAATTATGCTAAAACAACCTAGTATTTATATATATATATATATATATAGCAATAGCATAGGCGGGATTTGGACTCAAATATTTTATTCAATGACTAAAGATTTTTTTAATTGAGTTTATAACAGCCCACAATCATCTTCCTTTTACCTTCTAAAAAAAAAGGAATGAGTTTAGGATTAATGAACTTTTATTACTAACATTAAGGATTTACTATCATTTTTGGGTGCCAGTTAGTTCAATTAATAAAATAGCTAATGGTTGAATAATAGATCTAGGGTTCAGTCCTTTATTTTTAGGTTGAAGCAATTTAAAAATAAAAGGATTTGCTATCATAACACCTTTAAAGAGGAGTTTACTTATAACTATTCCTTGCTATAAGGGAATCACTTTTATCCACAATAAGGTACAGCCAAATGGATCAATTATGCATTAAACTTTTGGTTATAATGTTATATCTAGCAAACAATTTGTAACTCAATCGGTTGCCATTTTTTAAAGTTTTTATGGAAGTTGTCCAGGATTTGAATCAAAATTTCACCATTGTAACTATTTATAAAAAAAAAAAAAAAAAAAAAAAAAAAAAACCCACAGTTGGTTACATCCCAAACTCAAAAGAAGGCTAGTCTAATTAAGGTTTTACACATTAAAACCGAAAAAAAAAAAAAAAAACAAAACAAAACAAAAAACAAAAAAGGTTTTACACCTATTGTATAAATAAATTGATATTAGATGGGCCATCTGAAGCCCAATCTAACTAATCTGTAGCCCTAATTGATAGAACAAACCCGTTTGCTTTGTATTTTAAAGAAGAATAGAAGGTGCGTGTATTACAATATTCACTACTGGCAGTTGAGAAGATAATGGAAGAGGAAGAGAGCTATGATTCTACTATCTATGGGGAAAGAAGAAGCCCAACTCCAAGAGACAACTATGATTATGAATATTCGAATCCCAATAATTCTGAAGAAGAAGACGAAGAAGAATCAAGCGATAATCATCGAACCAAACGCCGCAAACATGCACCAACCCTAGAAGATCGAATCACCACCTTACCTCACTCCATCCTCCTCAACATCCTCTCCTTCTTGCCCACCAAAGACGCTATCTTAACCAGCGTTTTATCCAAAAGATGGGCCTATCTTTGGACCTCCGTTCCCTCTCTCAGTTTCACACAGTCATACAAAACCGCCACCGCTTTTGCCAGCGAAGTAGACGATGCCCTACTCCTGCACAGGGCTCCAAAACTCGCAAATTTCTCCGTCCAATTCGAGTACAAGTCACACCTCAAGCGACACCTCGATCTTTGGGTTCGTTTCGCCACAACTGCTAAGGTTGACAAACTTAGTCTACAATTATCATCTCCTTGTTTTTCTCTGCTAGATGCTAACGAATACCGATTGCCTCAGTATCTCTACGCCAATGAGTTTGTTTCCGAATTCGATTTTAGTTACTGCAAAATTAAGCCTATTGGGTTACTTTGTTGGGTTTCACTCAAGCGCTTGTGTATTCGGAAATCTGCGTTGTGTGAAGATTTGATAAGGAAAGTGTTAATGGGTAGTCCTAGACTTGAGTACTTGGAATTGAATGATTGTTATGAGTTTAATCGGCTGGACATAGTGTCTGAGAGTTTGAGAAAATTGGTGATAGATAGCTATTTGGTAGATATGTTGGAAAGAGAGGAGCGTGCGTTGGAACTGGAAATTGTGGCTCCAAAGATCGAGTGTTTAGAGATTTTGGGGGTTTTTTTTATGAGGAGGTGTCGGATAAAGGATGTGTCGGCATTGGTTGAGGCTAAACTCGATTTCAACATGTGGAAGGGGTATGATAGTGATGAGGAGGAGGGTGCTTGTGAGGAGTTCCAAGACACTGTGAGAGACATTCTTGAGAGTGTGCATCATGTCAAGAAACTCACTGTTGGCAGTTGGTGTCTCATGGTTAGTTTTCCTTAATAACTCTCTTTGTTTTGTTTGTTTTTCTTGATTGCTAATGTTGATTTCCATTTGCAGAGATCAAGATTGTATCTTTTAGAATAATGCACAGCATCTATGCTTTTTTGGTTACAAGTTATTGTACTAATTGATTTTGCGGAAAAAGCATTTTGTTGATTTATAAGAGTATTGGAAAATTACCATACTCTCTATTGTGAGTTGGGCTTAGCAGACCCCAAAAATTTGAGATTAAGGCTTCATTGTTGTTATTGTTGTGAGTTGAGCTCCCGAGTATCTTGAGTTTAATCCAAGTTGTAAACAATCAATAGTTAAAGGACCTGATATTATTGGTCCAATTTCATGGGTTCAGATTTTGAGTTAGAGACACTCACACCTACTTTTAATTTCGTGATAAGATGTAGGCACTTGTTTTAGACTTTTAGTGCCAAATAAGGCCTTCTTTTATATCATTGTCTGCACACATTAATTGACACATTTTAGCTAAATTGTTCACTGGCAATGAATTTTACAATTGGTCATGAACTTTGTTCTTGTCATTCACTTTACCTTAGTGTTACCTTAATGTGTTTTGCATCTTGCTTTGATGGACCTAGGTTGTATCTATAATGTCAATGAAACGTCTGCCTTCTCCATTGTCAAAGTGCCAATGTTTAACAATGAAAACAAGCATGGAAAAAGAGAACCTTCCTGGTATTGCCAGCCTACTTCAAAGTTCGCCTTATGTTGAGACATTGAATATAGACATCACATCCTCCCACTATGTAGGGTCAATGGTATGTATTTCTTGTTCCAATTTCCAGAATGTCATATCAAACAAACTTTAATGAAGGCTTAATTCTAATCATTAATTTTTATTTTGTATCTTGTTATTTTTTTAGCTCAATAATAACTTTTTATGGGATCAAATTGATCCTGTGAGTTCTTGACGTAAAGAGTAATCGTTGATTGTTGACCTTTTTGATTGTTGAAGTGGTTTTTTATGGACTGTTTACTCAAAATCTTCCTATTGACAATACATCTTTCTTCTCACAACAAGAAATTAGCTAGTAATAGATTTTTGGAAATCCGTTTGTTTGAGTATGAGGTCATTCATAGCCAAAGTTATTATCCAGAATTTCTGGCATAGGCAACCAGAAGACTCTTTCACTTAATTTATTTTTAAGTGTCAATGATAATTCTCTAAGTTTCAAGTTTCAAGTTTCAGGATATAAGCTATTCTAGTATTATATTGAGCCTTATTTGGTTTTATTTGAGTTTAGTAATTTACTAGGAATAGGTATTGGCTAGTTGCTTTCTATTCAAGAAGAATGAGTTTTATTTTATTTATCAGAAGTTGTGACGCTTTGTTTGAAGTTTGTGTGATATAATGGCATGATGCTTAGAAGTTTATTCTTTATCTTTAAAATTTTCAGGAACTTGAAATCTAGCAAACACAAATTGATTTATCAGCCTTTAAACCCTAATATTCAAAACTTTAAAATCCTATGTTAGCTATCCATCAAATAGCCCCAAATACCCCCATAAAAAAGCAAAATACTATTCACAATGTCACAACCTTAATTAGAACGGCTACCCAACCAAAGTTTTAATTTTCACCTTTGTTGCATCCCTTAATCCTTCAATTCTTTTTCTCATATTATTTACTATTTTCCAACATTTTTCTTACCAAAACCTAACCCTAAATTCTCAAAATCCAAGTTTTCTAGAGCTTACTTAGAAATTCCAAATCTGATTTGGCTTTGTTCCTTGTCCTATGTCAACTCTATTGTAACATGACGAAATATCATAATTTAAAATTGAACTTTCATGCTAATGTATTTTATTTTGCAGTTTCTAGATATACACTGCCGCCACTCTTACCGTGATGAAGTGAAACATTGGAAATCAAGAGAGTTCTATTTCAAGTCTTTGCTAGTATGCCTCAAGACTGTTAAGATTTTTGGTTTTGGAGAAAGGTTTTTCTGCACAACAGAAGCATTCATTTTAGTGGTACAATTTCTACTTAAGAATGCAATGGTTCTGGAGAAGATGGTTATCATTGCATCACGAGATATGCAAAATCAAAAGCGTCTTGTGCTACCTGAATTTCTACAAGTGACTCAAAAGTTATTAAGCTTCCCCAGATCCTCTCCTCATGCAGTGGTTTTGTTCCCATATCTGTAAAATCATTTTAAGTCCCATTTTCTTAAACCATCAAATTCTCATGAATACACAATAGTTATGCAAAGTTATCTTGTTCAATGAACTAAAATATTGTTATGAATTTGCTTTAACTATGGTCGTCATGTGCTTGTGTTTTCTTAGTGATATTAAGCTTGCCTATCTTGTTGTTTTTCTTAGTCAAGTTCTAATTAGTTCAATTGATAAAAGTTTTTCACTTTAGAGAACTAATGCCCCTTTTTGTTTAAAAAGGAGCTTGCCTTCAGATATATAATATTCATAATCAATGTCGTTAGATGAAATGGAGAAAATTGTGTAGACCTAAACAGGAAGGGCTATTAAATTCTTGGATTTGAGTATGTTCAACCTAGCTCTCTTGGTTGAACAAGGGTGGAGATTAGTTCATAGGCCTGAATCACTTCTCTATCAAGTTCTCAAAGCCAGATACTTTCCATCTTGTTCTTTTCTTGATGCTCTAGTCTCAAGCCATTCATCATATGTGTGGAGAAGTATAGTCCAAGCACAACACAAGTAGTGTCTCTCTCTCTCTACAATAAAATTTAGAGAATAAATTATACATATTTAATATAAGTTTGATATGAGTTTTGATTATCATGATAATCTCTTTTAAGAGAATGAATAATTTAAATAATTTATTTAAATAAAAACGGTACAAACATACATATATGTATATATTTATATTTTGCTTAAAGGTATAATCAACCTAATGAATAACTACCCTAAAGATTATATTTGTACACACATAGCCTTTTTGTTTAGAAAGAATTTTACTTAAATTTAGCCATGCCGGAGTGGATTGAAATGCTACATTAATGTGGAAAAGCGTAACAATAGTAAATAATATGCTTAAGATTTTAGATATTACGAGTTTGAAATATATGTGTGTGTATACACACACACACACACACACACACACACACACATATATATATATAATAAATTTGAATTTAGTTAGGTGCTTTTAACACAAACATGTTTTTTCCCATTATGTAAGTGCACAAAAATAGATTGAAGTGGACCAAAATGAACCAAAGAGATCTGAATGGACCGAATTGGACCAAATGGAACACAAGGACCAAATGGACAGAATATGACCGAATGGACCAAATAGAAACTAATGGACCAGAAAGGACTGAAGTGGATAGAATGGACTGAACATGACCACATTGGACTAGAGTAGATGGACAGAAGTGAACTAACATGGACAAAATGGACCGAAGTGGAACGCCAATGTTTATTAAATAGGATTGAAGTGGACAGAAGGAACCAAATAGAACCAAAGAGGACAAAATGGACCGAATAGAACCACAATGACTGAATGGCCCAAATAGGATTGAGGAGGATCAAAGTTGACATAATGGATTGAATATGACCAATGTGGACCAAAATAGGACCAAATAGAACCAAAGTGGAGAGAATGGACCGAATAGGACCAATCTAGACCAAATAGAACTAATGTGGACTGACCAAACTGGACTGATGAATAAGACCGACTGGACCAAATTGGACTGAATAGAACTTTAGTGGGCAGAATGGACTAAATAGGACTGAATGGACCGAATAGAACAAATTGGACCAAATAGAACCAATGTGGACCAAATAAGACTCTTGAATATTTATCATTTTATTGAACTTTTAGGGCTTATATTTCTAATTACTAATGTTTATTTTAGTATTTTATTTTTATTTTTTAACTCAAAACTAAAAAGTTAAGCTCATATATAATAAAATCTCATACTTTTCAACCAAAAAAATTAAGAAAATAATGAATTTTTTAGCAAAACTTGAAAAGAAAACCTATAAAAAGAATCAATTTAAGGCCCAAATGGACTAATGGGGGAATTGAAATTGATCGAGTGGACTGAATTGAATTGAAGTAGACCTAATTGGATTGAATAGAAATTGTTTAATTTTTAGGGAGAACAAATTATCTTCAAAAAATTTTAGAGAAAAAAAATTATACATTATATTACAATACAAAAAAATTATTTATTCTCAAGTTTTGCGTGAGTCTACGTCTAGTTAAACTTCAAAATTATCTTAATTCATCCTTAAACTAAAGGAGTTCTTTTTTCCTTCCTAAATTATTATAAAAAGACCCTTTTGGATATATACTACTGTCACTTTTATTACGACATTCTCCCCTATCCTATGTCTGTTAAAATATTTAGTATTTAAAAAAAATTATAAAAATAAATAAATTTCTTTAAAAGTTTAGGGATTAAAATTAAGTATTTTTTTAGGCTTTATGAGCAAAAATGAAATTCAGGTAAATTTTAAAGTCAAAAATAACATTTTTACAAAAAACCTTTTTGCACTACAAGGATCCAATATTTCACCACAAAATTTTTTTATATAACAATAACAAAGAATAAACCAGCATTTTGACTTCACTAGAATCAAGTGAAGACCTCTCTTCTTTTTTCTTTTGGAACCGAAAAAAAAAACTTTTGGGTCATGGAAGAGAGAAGCAGTAGCAGTAACAGTTCTACCTATGCCTAGATCATAAGTCCAAAACCCAAACGACCAAAATCTTTTCACAAAACCAAACATAACTTAGACTATATTAGCTCCTTACCCAACTCCATTCTCCACCACCCTCTCCTTCTTGCCCATGGAAGACGCTATCAAAACCAGAGTTTCATCAAAGAGTTGGAACCGGTTATGGACTTTTGCCCCAGACTAATCCTTCTACAACTTCACGGTTTTGGACATGTCTGTGACTTTGTTGCCTTTGTGCGCAAAACCCTAAACCTATACAGTTGCGTTAAGCTAGACAAGTTTCTATCTCATCGACTTCAAATACACAGGCCGTTACTCTTCTAACATGAACAGGTGGGTTCGCATCATGACAACCCATAAAGTCGAAAACCTCTATTTAGAATTCTATGGCAGAGAGAAAGCCAATACATCTCGTCCTATTTATTTCACTACAAAAAAAGGTGCCTATAGCAATTTTTTTTTTTTGGTGGCGTTCAAAGAAAATGCCACTATGGGTACCCTATAGTGCCATTTTACAAAAATGTTGCTATAGGCATATCTATAGCTGCATTCTAGGGGAATTATAGCAGTGTTTTAAAACATTAGGCCTATCGCAGCATTTCCAATAGCCTATAACTCTTCGTTTAACACTAGTCTATAGTGGAGTTTGCAAAATGTTTAGTTTATTAAAAAAAAAAAAAAAAAGCTAATGGAAAAAAAAATGACTTATTACAAACGCCACTATAGGTATATTTGAAAAAATATTTTAAAAAAAGTTTTAAAAAGGACCTATAGCAGCGTTTCACAAATGCCACAATAGGTCCTAGTCTTACAAGGACCTATAGTGGCATTTGTCCAACGCTGCTATATCCTAGTTAAAAAAAAAAAAAAAAAAAANCTAATCCATTTTTTTTTTTTTAATTTTTTGGTTTTTCTTTTTAAAATTAAAAAGGGACCTATAGCAACATTTCACAAATGCCACTATAGGCGTTTGTCCACTATAAGCCCTTGTGAGACCAAGACCTACAGTGGCGTTTAGGAAACGCTGCTCTAGGTCCCTTAATTATTATTATTATTTTTTATTTTTTTTATTTTTTTTGGTATTGGGCTAAAGCAGAGTTTCACAAACACCACTATAGGCCCTTGTATGACCAGGACATATACTAGCATTTGTAAACATAGCTACAGGTCCCTTATTATTATTATTATTATTATTATAAAAGTATTAGTCCTTTTTTCAGCTTTTTTTTAAAGAAATTTTTGGACCTATAGTGGCATTTGCAATCACCACTATAGGTCCCTTATTTTATTTTATTTTATTTTATTTTTTTTGTAGTGGACTCTTTTTCTTGTTTTTTAACTAGGCTATAACAGCGTTGGACAAATGCCACTATAAACTCTTGTAAGACTAGGACCTATAGTGGTGTTTCTGAAATGCAGCTATAGGTCCTTTTTAAAACTTTTTTTTTTTTAATTTTTCAAAAGTACCTATAGTGGCATTTGTAAAACACTGTTGTTGGTCATTTTTTATTTTATTTTTTCCTAATTTCTTTTTTTTTTTTTTTTTTTTTAAATTTCCGATAGCAACGTTTTACAAACGCAACTATAAGCCCTTGTTAAACCAGGACTTGCCAGTAGAGAGGGGAAGCAATTGGTGGAGAGAGATAGGAACCTGGTAGGGTGGGTACAAGGTGGATACGAAGACATTGACAGGGAAGAAGATTTATTTGAATTAACCTTTTTCCTTCCTTTTCTTTATTTTTAATTTGTAACAATAGAAATAGTTAACTAGGTTGAGTGGAGTCAAGTGTTCTATGTTATGTGTTTCGCATATAACAATGATACATGTCATCTCTTAGGTTAATATGGGATTGAATTTTGTCCATAAAATAATGGATACACTACTTTTTTTTTTTTGTTAGGGTTTCTAACATTAAAATACTATGAAAATACAATTAGTATATTAATATGGATATCATTTTCATATTAACACCCTCTCTACTGGCAAGTCCTGGTTTAACAAGGGCTTATAGTTGCGTTTGTAAAACGTTGCTATCGGAAATTTAAAAAAAAAAAAAAAAAAAAAGCTATTAGGAAAAAATAAAATAAAAAATGACCAACAACAGTGTTTTACAAATGCCACTATAGGTACTTTTGAAAAATTAAAAAAAAAAAAGTTTTAAAAAGGACCTATAGCTGCATTTCAGAAACACCACTATAGGTCCTAGTCTTACAAGAGTTTATAGTGGCATTTGTCCAACGCTGTTATAGCCTAGTTAAAAAACAAGAAAAAGAGTCCACTACAAAAAAAATAAAATAAAATAAAATAAAATAAGGGACCTATAGTGGTGATTGCAAATGCCACTATAGGTCCAAAAATTTCTTTAAAAAAAAGCTGAAAAAAGGACTAATACTTTTATAATAATAATAATAATAATAATAAGGGACCTGTAGCTATGTTTACAAATGCTAGTATATGTCCTGGTCATACAAGGGCCTATAGTGGTGTTTGTGAAACTCTGCTTTAGCCCAATACCAAAAAAAATAAAAAAAATAAAAAATAATAATAATAATTAAGGGACCTAGAGCAGCGTTTCCTAAACGCCACTGTAGGTCTTGGTCTCACAAGGGCTTATAGTGGACAAACGCCTATAGTGGCATTTGTGAAATGTTGCTATAGGTCCCTTTTTAATTTTAAAAAGAAAAACCAAAAAATTAAAAAAAAAAAAATGGATTAGATCTTGAACTTCAACATATTCAGCATCACTTAAGATATGATGATGAGTGGAGTTGGGGTGTAGATGAAAAACAATAGTGGATGGGTTATTGCGTGACAACCTTTCATGGTTTAATCCAACATCCCTCGAAGTAACATTATCTAGAAACACCACAGACATGGCTGATCACTACACTACACTGTCACTGCAACAGGAAAAATAGAGAGAGACATATAATTTTGCAAAATAGAGAAACTGAGTTTGTGATATGAAAAATTGAAAGTAACACTAATTTTCAATTTTATTTGTAGATTTGAGAGAGGCGATGGAGAAACGTTTTCGATTGAGAAGAGGAAAGAAAGCTTACGGTAGTGATTTTTTTTTTTTTTTTGAATAGACCGACTTGAATTCGAGATGATTTTTTTTTTCATAAGGTTCGTGTGATATTTATGGTTTAGGGGATGGGTATGGTCTTTTTTTATTTATTTTAAATTTCACATTAAAGGTGGATAATAATATAGTAGTAACAATGATGAGTTAATATGAAAATGACATCCATATTAATACTAACTATATTTTCATAGTATTTTAATGTTAGAAAGCTAACAGAAAAAATAGTATATCCATTATTTTATGGACAAAATTCAATCCCATATTCACCTAAGAAGATGACATGTATCATTGTTGTATGCGAAACACATAACATAGAACACTTGACTCCACTCAACCTAGTTAACTTTTTCTATTGTTACTAATTAAAAATAAAAGAAAAGGAAGGGAAAAGGTTAATTCAAATAAATCTTCTTCCCTGTCAATGTCTTTGTATCCACCTTGTACTCACCCTAATGGGTTCCTTTCTCTCTCCACCAATCTCTCCCCCTCTTTACTAGCAGGTCTTGGTTTAACAAGGGCCTATAGTGGCATTTGTAAATCGCTGCTATAGGTAATTAAAAAAAAAAGCTAATGGGAAAAAATAAAATAAAATAAAAAATGAGAATGCCATTATAGGTACTTTTGAAAAAAAAAAGTTTTAAAAAGGACCTATAGTGGTCCTGGTCTTACAAGAGCCTGTACTATAGGTCCTGGTCTTACAAGAGCCTATAGTGGTGTTTGTCCAACGCTGCTATAGTCAGGTTTAAAAAAAATTAAAAAAAGGGAGCTATAGCGGCATTTGCAAACGCCACAATAGCTCTTAGGCCTATATCAGCATTTGCAAACGCCACTATAGGTCCTTAGCCTATAGTAGCATTTCTAAACACCACTATAGGTCCAAAAGTTTTTTTTTAGGAAAAAAGAATAATAATAATAAAAAAATAAGGGACCTATAGCAGCGTTTGCAAATGCCAGTATATGTCCTGGTCTTATAGGGTCCTATAATGGTGTTTGTGAAATGCTGCTATAGCCCAACACCCAAAAAAAAAAAAATAATGATAATTAAGGGACTTATAGCAGCGTTTTATAAACGCCGCTACAAGTTTTGATCTTACAAGGGCCTATAGTGGTGTTTGTGAAATGCTGCTAATGGTGAACCAAAAATTGAACTATTTCCAATTCGTCCATAGAGTCGTCCAAGTTCAAAAAGGTCGTTCAAGTATAAGAAGGTTGTCCAAGTGTAAAAATGTCGTCCAGCATAGAAGCACCTGGACGACCTCCCATCACTTAGAAATTATCAAAATAAATTTATGTTCAAGAACTTATAATTTGGACCACGTTCTACTATTCTGAAGTATGAGCAAAATCCTTGTTCATCACCATAACTTCCCACTAAGTTCTTAACTTCCATAGCAATTGTGGAAGAAGAGTCTGACCTTTCTAACTTCCATAGCAGTTGTGGAAGTTAAGTCTGAACCTTTTAACTTCCCTCCACGTTGAGGAAGTTACTAAACATGTAACCACTCCAAAACTCACAATAAAAGGACTCATTTCCTAAAGTTGGAATTCTTGAGTTCTAGAGAAAAATCTAACTTAAGCATTGGAGGGTTCATTGCCAGTTTACCCCGGTCACATTTGATCTTGTGTTTCTTTCTTTTCAGGCCTTGCAAGCAACCATAAGCCCATTGAAGCCCGGAGCATTCAGTCTATTGATTTTCTGTGCATCATCAGTTGCTATAGGTCTCTTTTTAATTCAAAAAAATAAAAATAAAAAACACCCAAAAATTTTTAAAAAAATTTAAAAGCCGAAAAATTTAAAAAAAAATTGGGTTAGATCTTGAACTTCTACATATTCAGCATCGCTCAAGATATGATGATGAGTGGAGTGAGGGTGTAGACGAAAGACAACAGTGGATGGGTTATTGCTTGAAAGCCTTTCATGGGTTGATCCGACATCCCATATAGTAACATTATCTAGAAACACCATGACCATGACTGATCACTACACTACACTATCACTGCAACATGAAAAATAGAGAGAGACTTATAATTTTGCAAAAGAGAGAAATTGAATTTGTGATATGAAAAATGGAAAGTAACACCAACTTTCAATTTTATTTGTAGAATTGAGAGAGGCGGTGGGGAAACGTTTCCGATTGAGAAGAGGAAAGAAATCTTATGTCAGTGATTTTTTTTTTTGTTTTTGAATAGACCGACTTGGATTTGAGATGATTTTTTTTTTCATAAGGTTCGTGTGATATTTAGGGTTTAGAGGATGGGTCCAGTAATTTTTTTTTTTTTTAATTTCACATTAAAGATGGATAATAATATAGTAGTAACAATGATGAGTTAATATGAAAATGACATCCATATTAATACTAACTGTATTTTCATAGTATTTTGATGTTATAAAGCTAAAAAAAAATTATATCCATTATTTTATGGAAAAAATTCAATCCCATATTCACTTAAGAAGATGACATGTATCATTATTATATGCGAAACACATAACCAAGAGTACACTTGACTCCACTCAACCAAGTTGACTATTTATATTGTTACAAATTAAAAATAATAGAAAAGGAAGGAAAAAGGTAAATTCAAATAAATCTTCTTCCCTGTCAATGTCTTTGTATCCACCTTGTACCCAACCTACCAGGTCCCTTTCTCTCTCCACCAAGCTCTTCCCCTTTCTACTGGTAGGTCCTAGTTTAATAAGGGCCTATCCTGGCATTTGTAAAATGCTAATAGGTAATTAAAAAAAAAAAAAAAAAAGCTAACGGGAAAAAATAAAATAAAAAATGACCTATAGTAGCGTTTTATAAATGCCACTATAGGTATTTTTGAAAAAAATAAAAAATAAAAAGTTTTAAAAAGGACCTACAGCTGCATTTCATAAACACTACTATAGGTCCTAGTCTTATAAGGGCTTACAGTGGCATTTGTCCAACGCTGCTATAGCCCAATTAAAAAAAAAATTAAATAAGTGAGCTATAGCGGCGTTTGCAAACGCCACTATAGATCCTGGGCCTATAGCATTGTTTGCAAATGCCACTATATGTCCTGGTCATACAATGGCCTATAGTGGCGTTTGTGAAATGCTGCTATATGTCACTTTTTAATACCAAAAAAAAAAAACCTAAAAAAAGAAGAAAAAAAGGACCGATATGAGTGTTTTATAAACACCACTATTGGTCCTGGTCTTACAATTTTTTAAATTTAAAATTCAAAAAAGAGTAATCTCATTTTTACCTACCCCACTTACCACCTACCCCCACTTTATTCTTTTCTTTCTTTCTTTTTTTTCATTTCTTCACCATGTAAGAGAAACCACATTAGTGCTTACAAAATAGAAAATTGGGTTAGTTTTACACATTTTGCCCCAAAAAATACCCACATTAGTGCTTGCATAAATGTGTATAAATGCAAAAATGCTACAATAGCTGTGCATATATGCACGGTTGCTGTAGCATTTGCATTTAATATTTTATTTTATTTTTTTCTCTCATTCTATTCACTCCCTCTCCCTTTTTGAACACTCTCTTTGTCCCTCACTCTCTCTAAACTCTCTCTCTATTTCTCAGTCTCTAACTCAAGCTTCACCGTTAGCTTCGTCACTAGCTTCGCCATCACCTTTGCCGCCACCTTCACCGTTCACTCTAATCTGCGTGTTGGGTCATCACTGTCGCTTGCTGCATGTTGGGTCATTGCTGTCCCTCGTTCTCTTTGACCTTTACTGCCGATGGTTTTCCTTTGTTTCCAGTGGGTTTTGGGTTTTCCTTTGTTTTGGGTAGGTTGATGATGGTGGCTTGATGATGGTGATTGGATCTTTAGATCTTTGGATCTTTGGATTTTTGTTGTGTGGCTTGATGATGGTGATTGGGTAGGTTGATGATGGATCTTTGGATTTGGTTTTTGGAGGTGGTAGATGCTAGCAGGGTTGAATAGGTATGTGATTTCATTGATGGTAGCTTGGTTGAATAGGATGGTGGTGGGTTGTTGTGTGGCTTATGATGTGGCTGGGTGGTTGGATGATGGTGCTGTGTGGGTTGTGTTTTAGGTTGTGAGAGAGATGACAGTGGAAAAATGAATATTTTTGAATAAATGGTATAATAGAGAAACTGATGTGGGAGTTTTGTATAAATAGGTGTGCAAAATAGAAAAAACTTTTTTTTTTTTCTTGCAAAATGGACAGATTTTTTGCATAACTAATGTGGATGCTCTAACACGCCACACAAAGGTTTCTATCTTTACTCTTTATTTATTTATATATTTCACCCCTCCAACTATCTTCTTTTCTTCTTTTCTTTCCTTTTCTTCATTCTTCACCAG